>NC_141039.2:47685000-47755000 GCF_052040795.2 Danio rerio
AATCACACACATATTCATGCACATACACATATAACGCATAGGCACAAATGTGCAAACAAATACGCACAAACATATGCATGCACACACACACATGCGCACACATAACAGATACAGACAAACATACAATCACTTATATGCTCAAACATATGCATGCACAAACATACACACACCTCCCATGCCGTCACACCATTGCGCTCCATTACAGTGAGGAACTGAATGTGCTAAATGTTACCGCTTGGCTAATTGCTGGAGAATATTGTTGACGCTGGCGGTTGTTAAACTCCGCTCTTTTGAATCTCACTCTGATGTTTTGATCAGCAAGAATCAAACTGAACATGTTTTTCATGATTTTCTTTTCTTTTTTTTAATTTGGAGCCTTTGCTCGGTCTATAAAGACAAGCTCAGCGTATAATGAGCCCTGGAAAAGCATTCATACGGGCTTCCGATTCATTTTATTCAGGTAATGACAGTTAATGGAAGTCACTGGAAACAAATGAAACTTGCTTTTAATCACCCACAGATAAACAGGAATTAGTTTGCTAACAGCTTAATTGGGGCGGTAAATGCTTCCTAAAGGAGTCATCAGTCATTTCATCAGAGGCTTTAGTTATGATTTATAACAGCATCTGTCTATATATCTGTCTATAGATCCAAGCGTCATCTGCCAAGTATTGTTTTGATTTTGAGCAGTTTATCTATTGGTTTCTGAGCCATCAGGATTTATTATTTCTTTTTTTTTCTATCTTTTTTTTAAATTAAAGTCATTCAGAGTTATACTCATTATAGATAATAGTAATCAGTAATATTAGTAATCAGTGTGTGTGTGTGTGTGTGTGTGTGTGTGTGTGTGTGTGTGTGTGTGTACGTGTTTTTGTGACATAACTAGACACAAATCTATATAATGACATGGGTATGACACAGGTATTACAAAAAGGAGGTGAAAAATGAGAACATTGGTGACGTCCTCATTTCTCAAAAAGCTTGTGTGTGTGTCATGTAATTTGGAAATATTCAAGTGAGATTTGTCATTTTTCTTAATCTAAAATGAGTAATACAGTATACAAACATTACAATGTTGACATTTATTAAAGATTTTGTTTTAAATCTCATTTATTACATATATTTATATGAGAAAAGCAAATAAGATTGTTGTTAAAAAAACAAATATATAAAAATAAATAAATGAATAAATAAAGAAATAGGGCTGTTGTTAAAAATTAACATAAATAAATAAATAAATAAATAAGGTTGCTGTTGAAAAATAAATATAAATAAATCAATCAACAAATTAATTAATAAGGTTGTTGTTGTAGAATTAACATATATAAATAAATAAACAAGGTTGTTGTTGTTAAAAAAAATAAATAAGGTTGTTGTTAAAAAATAACATAAATAGATAAATAAATAGATAAATAAATAAATAAATAAATAAGGTTGTTCTTGAAAAATAAATCTAAATAAATAAATAAATACATTAATTAATTAATAAGGTTGTTGTTGTAGAATTAACACATATAAATAAATAAACAAGGTTGTTGTTGTTAAAAAAAATAAATAAATAAGGTTGTTGTTAAAAAATAACATAAATAGATAAATAAATAAATAAATAAATAAATAAATAAATAAATAAATAAATAAATAAGGTTGTTCTTGAAAAATAAATCTAAATAAATAAATAAATACATTAATTAATTAATAAGGTTGTTGTTGTAGAATTAACATATATAAATAAATAAACAAGGTTGTTGTTGAAAAAAAAAAAAAAATAAGGTTGTTGTTGAAAAATAACAACAGGTTGGGCCGGTTGGGCGTTGTATGTGGCACGCGAACTTAAGAGTGGGGGGGGTGATAGGGGAAGTCGCGCGCGAACAGATTAAGGGGGGTTATGCCGTTAAATTGTTGTATAACTGCAATATCACACTCATAGCAGTGCAATATGGCTGTATATCATCACTGGTGGGACACTAAAGCACTCGGCCAGCAGTCTATGTCTGATATACATACATATGTTCCTATGTATCAATACATTAAAAATCAAGACAGCAATGACAGTAAAAGCCGAAAACTAATTGTCAAATCATGTAGAAAAAAACCCCAAAAAAACAGGCAGACAAGAAAAAATAATTTTAAAGATTAGGTGTACTTGATTATACAATGCTGAAAATATGAGAAATCCATCTTTATAAACCAGCAAATTTAAGCATATAAAATAAATATAAATATTTGATCAGTTTAATTAATATGTTTCTCCTGACTTCAGAATAGAGGACGCAATATTTAAACAAGTAATGCATCCTTGAAAATGTCAGTGTGTTCGACAAAAGTAAAGAACGCTGAATGATTGTAATAAATTGGGTATTTCTGTTTTTACGAATAAAATCTTGTATGCATTGTTTCAAGGAGTGCTAATTTTTCAACTTTCCCTTTTTTTCCTCCTCATTATCAGAGACAGCAGAACGTGTCTTAGTTGACAACACGGAGACCTCTGAGGCACCTTTAATGAAGCGCATCTCAGCCAACCTCCGCAATTAAATCTATGTTAATTCAAGGGTGAATATCTATGAATGTGACTTCAAAGCTTCATCAAATGTAGCTTTTATGAAATCATGAATAATAGTCAAACTCCAGATGTCACATTGCATGCACGGGGAACAAGACGTCACTTTTTAACACTGATTCAAAGTGAAAGATTAGCAGGTTAGGAAATATAAACCACTCAGCACGTGTCAGAATTCACTCCCAGGAAACACAAACTTGCTCTCTGTGTGACGATTCATTCCATTGACGACACCACAGACTATAATGAGGACATGATGATAATGATAATAATGAACATGTTATACATACACATGTATATGTTTATTTTCCCCCAATTTCTGTTTTATGGAGAGAAGATGTTTTCAACACATTTCTAATAAAAAAAAATTATCAGACATACTGTGAAAATGAATGAAGCCAAAGAGACAGACAGACAAACTAAATGCCTCTTTGGCTTCATTCAGAAGTCTCTTCTTCAGAAATGTATCTCATTAAGCTAATAATGAAGCTGTTATATAAAAATAACACTGATACAAAACATTAATTTAACTTGCAATCTGGAGTTAAATCAAACCTTTCCTCTATTAGTGCGAGATGAGTGCACCGTAAATGTGCAGGCAAAAGTAAATGAAGTAAAAACTGCACTCATTTTCTCCACAGAGAAAAAGAAAAAAATTTTCCCTTGTAGAGTCATGATAAAGCTTTAAAAACAGACCTGTCGTTGTTAAACCACTTCTTTACATTGAAGCAAATTAATTAAAAAGCAGTTTCCCATGATGCCATACAAGAAATTCAACATATATTTATATATATATATATATATATATATATATATATATATATATATATATATATATATATATATATATATATATATATATATATATACACATATATATATATATATATATATATATATATATATATATATATATATATATATATATATATATATATATATATATATATATTTATATATACACACACACACACACACACACACACACACACATACACACACACATATATATATATATATATATATTTACAGTGCAAATGCAAATAGCGAACTTGAAATTAACTCTGGATCATTCATCTGCTCATTTTAATTGGGATAATGATGGAACAACAAACACACCTGGCCATGGAATAGCTTAGAAGCCATTTGTTCAATTACTTTTGGACCCTTAACAAGTTGGAGGCAGATATACAAACTGTTGTAATTCCTACAGCGCTCACCTGATTTGGATGTAAATACCCTCAAATTAAAGCTAACAGTCTGCAGTTAAAGTATGTCTTGTTTTATTTCAAATCCATTGTGTTGATGTATAGAGCCAAAAATGTTAGAATTGTGTCGATGTCCAAATTTTTATGGACCTAACTGTGTGTGTGTGTGTGTATATATGTATATATATATATATACATATATATTAATTCATCCATTTTTTTCGCTTAGTCCCTTTATTAATCAGGGGTCGCCACAGCCGAATGAACTGCCAACTTATCCAGCATATGTTTTTTTGTAGTGAATGCTCTTGAAGCTGCAACCCAACACTGGAAAACGACCATAAACACTCTTTCACACACATACATCACTGACGGGCTCATTCACTGCCTCACTTATTCACTGACTCAATTAACGACTCCCTTACTCACTCGATGGGTCACTTATTCATTCACTGACTCATTCATTGAGTAACTCTCTCACTGATTTACACGCTGAATTATTTACTCACTCACTGACTCATTCACTCATTGACTTTCTCACTTACTCACTCACTGACTGACTCACTGACTCGCTCACTCACTCACAGAATCACTGACTGACTCACTCACCGACTTCCTTACTCACTAATTGACTCACTCAATCATTCACTGACTTACTGAATCAGTTACTCACTCATTGACTTATTCACTTACATGACTCGCTCTGTGAATAACAGAATCACTGACATAATCACTCATTGACTCACTTACTGACTCGCTCATTCACTAATTTACTCACTCACTCACGGACTGACTTCCTGAATTACTTACTCACTGACTCATTCACCCACTCACTCATTCACTCACTGACTAACTGACTCACTCACTGACTAACTGACTCACTGATTCGCTCACTCACTGAATCACTGACTGACTGACTCACTTACCGACCCCCTCACTCATGAATTGACTCACTCAATCATTCACTGACTTACTGAATCAGTTACTCACTCACTGACCCATTCACTTACTGACTCACTCACTGAATGGCAGAATCGATGACATAATCACTCACTGACTCATTTACCGACTCACTCATTTACCAGTTGACTCACTCACTGACTCACTTATGGACTGACTCACTGAATTACTTACTCACTCACTGACTCATTCATTTATTGACTCATCCACTCACTCGTTTATAAACTGACTCACTGAATCATTGACTGACTCAGTGAATCACTGACTCACCCATTAACTAACTGACTGACTCACTCTTTTACTCACTCACATTCACACATTCACTCACTACTCACTGAATCACTGGCTCACTCCCTCCCTCACCCACTGACAGACTCACTCACTCATCACCTACCATCCTACATAAGCAGACAGTGTTAATGAATATTATATATTCACACATTCAGTTTCCATTCTTTTATTAGACATCATGACAGATGATTATTCCTTCTTGTAGGAGTTTTCCAATACCAATAACACAATAAGGCTTCATGGAGGCTACATACCCATGTATTTCATTGTGTCTGCAAGCGAAGAAGGTGTTTAATAGTGACGAATGAGTCACAATCCAAAGGAAAGCGAGTTTGAAAGGAGAAGAGCAGACACCGGTTGGTAGGGCTCCTGTAAATCATTGTCACTGTTGTCCAGTGTGTGAAGATAAAGGTAAAGACAGGGTGATTCTCCACTTAACACCTTTATTTCACATGTCTGTATGTATCAGATGCTCAACAGGAGTCAGGTTCATGTGTGGACAACACATCTGAGATTTGGAGTTTGGCAGGTAAAGGTTTCTCTGAACGCAAATGCTCTGTCTTATGATCCCATATGATTTATTATATATATGTGTGTATGTATATATATATATATATATATATATATATATATATATATATATATATATATATATATATATACATACAGTTGAAGTCATAATTATTAGCCCCCTTTTGATTTTTTTCTTCTTTTTTAAATATTTCCCAAATGATTTTTAACAGAGCAAGGAAATTTTCACAGTATGCCTGACAATATTTTTTCTTCTGGAAAAAGTTTTACTTCGTCTAGAATAGAAACAGTTCTTAATTTTTTTAAAAACATTTTGGGACAAAATTATTAGCCCCCTTAAGCTATTTTTTTTTCGATGAACTTGCCTAATTACCCTGACCTGCGTAGTTAACCTAATTAACCTAGTTAGACCTTTAAATGTCACTTTAAGCTGTATAGAAGTGTCTTGAAAAATATCAGGTAAAATATTATTTACTGTCATCATGGCAAAGATAAAACAAATCAGTTATTAGAAATAATTTTTTAAAACTATTATATTTAGAAATGTGCTGAAACAATCGTTCCTCCATTAAACAAAAATTGGGGGAAAAAAATAAACAGGGGCGCAAATAATTCAGGGGGGCTAATAATTCTGACTTCAACTGTATATATGTTAATAATAACTGACTTGTCAAAATCATGAGATTTAAGTGGGTTGTCGCCCTTTTTGGATTCAGTTCACTGATATTGACAAAACCAGCGCTCTTTATCCTCATGCCTCAGCACCAGGGCCGGCACGTCCATAGAGACGACCTAGGCGGCTGCCTAGGGCGGCAATATAGAGAGGGCGGCGTCCGCGACACTTCCCTTACCACCCGCGTCCTCAGTTATGTCCGCGACACCTCCTTCAACACCCATGTCCTCAGTTATATACCCGTCATAGGCAACATAATAGAGAGGGCGGCGTCCGCTACACCTCCCTTACCACCCGCGTCCTCAGTTATGTCCGCGACACCTCCTTCAACACCCGCATCCTCAGTTATATACCCATCATAGGCGATAGATTTATAGACTAATTGATGTCTGTGCGTAAAGGTTTCCCTATCCAAGAGCGAAAGTGATCCATTATCTCTCATCCTCACGCAGTATATGCTGTTTAACAATTTTCTGTTAAAACACTGTGAACTGTTTGCTTGTGAAATGCTAATTTTTTCCACTTAGACTTACTTTGCGTCCTGTAAATAGCGAATGCGCTCTTGGCGCAACGCAGCTGGCTCTTAAAGGGAATGGGAGATGAGACTCTGATTGGTTTATTCTCAAAACACACCTATAACTCATTAAGAAAATAAACTCAACCCTTTTAGACCATGTGCCATAGCGCAAGGCAGATTTCCCGTCCTTAAATTAGCAAAAACACGTCCTGACACGCCCTGAAAGCGTTTGCGCCCTGCGTTTGCTCTCTGCGCATGGACGGTCAAAATAGAGCCCTTAGTGTAGGCACTGCGTTTAACCTTTGAATAAAATGCAAGCAGCATACATATCCTATAACAAAAATAATCAAACAAAGGACAAAATAATAATAATAAACGTTTATTGATTGCAAGAAACAAATGAATAAATGAAAAAATTTGTTAGTAGTGCACAAGAACATCGATATAAAAACAATAAAGCTGACCTCCTTGCTAGATGCCTCTTGGTTGAATCGTATTTTTGTTTGTTCTTCATCGTCCACTGCATCACTTCCTCTTTTTTCCTCTTTATAATTAATATCACAACTATTTGGCCGTTTAAAGAAACTTTTCACACTCAGTTGCTGTGACATTTTTCTAACTGTACGCAGCGGTGACAAAGAGGAGACAAAACAAGGGCAATCGCCATCAGCTGGACAGGAGTGGGAATTACAGTTAGCTACAAATTACAATAGATCACCCTCAGCATAATCCATCAAAATGACGGATCGCCTTTAGATTTTTCCGTTACTGCTGAAAAAAAATCCGTCAATGACAGAATATATTCAGTTAACACGACCTCTGATATATATAACCAGTCCAAGGTTACTCTAATATCATACCTTTCTAATTTATTTACCAATATATTATGATTTACTATATCAAATGCCTTCTTTATATCCATAAAAAATTCCAACTACCTTCTCCTTTTTATCTATCCTATTAGTATTTTCCTCAATAATTTCTGTTAATGCCAGAAATGTTGATCTATTTTTCCTGAAAACATATTGCTAAAAGGTTATGCGTTTCGATGAAATTATTAAGCCTTTCAATAAAGAGTTTGTCTAAAAATACATACTCACTGTATATCTAATTATTTATTATTAAAAGTATTTTTGTTTAACCGTATGGGGAAGCACTGGAAGGAAGGATTAAACAAGCCCTCGCTGTTCCTTAAAATACATTATAAACACAAAAAATGGAGTCATGTTGGCCGTTTAGGAGACCTTTTCAATTAGGGAGGATAAAGAGCGCTGGTTTTGTCAATATCAGTGAACTGAATCCAAAAAGAGCAGCAAACGGGCGACAACCCTCTTTAATCTCATGATTTTGATAAGTCGGTTATTATAATTCCACACAATAAAAGAATTGCAGCAGATGACAGAATCCACGCTGACATCATTATTAGCTGCTTTCTGCTTCTCTCTGGGGAGACTTTCATTATGTATGCCTTTTCTCCAATATATGAAATCTAATACATATTTATAATCTGAGGGCAGCTGTGCTTTATTTTCATATCATTGAAAAATAAGACAAAGCAAAATTAATGAATGAACAGATATACATAATACTGGGAAAATTACCTTCATGTAGTAATTGACAGAAATTAAGCCAAAGCTGCAACATGGTGGCTCAGTGGTTAGCACTGTCGCCTCACAGTGAGTAGATCGCTAGTTTGAGTCCTGGCTGGGTCAGTTGGCATTTCTGTATGGAGTTTGCATGTTCTCCCCTCAATGACATGGGTTTCTTCTGGATGCTCCGGTTTCCCCCACAGTCTGAACACTTGCCCTATAGGTGAATTGAATAAGCTAAATTGGCCATAGTGTATGAGTGGGTGTAAAGGCAAGAGTGTATGGGTGTTTTTCCAGTGCTGGGTTGCAGCTGGAAGGGCATCCTCTGTGTAAAACATATTCTGGTTAACTTAGCGGTTCATTCCGATGTGGCGACCCCGGAATAAAAAAGGGAATAGGTTGAAAAGAAAATGAATGAATGAATGAATGAACCAAAATATTATTATTATTATTATTATTATTATTATTATTATTATTATTATTATTATTATTATTATTATTATTATTATTATTATTAAATCTGTTTACTGCTAACAATTACAATAATTTAATTATAATTATGTTACATATTAATTTTGAGACAACACAATAATTTCAGAAGAGCTATTAATGATGTGATTGAAAACTAAAATAAATATAATACTCTTGTTTATTTTAAATTATTATAATTTAATTATTACATTTAATTTATTTTAATATTACATTATTTCATTTAAAGTAAGGTATTTATTTATTATTTGTTTTTTATTCATTCATTCAGTTAGGCATTTGACTGTTTATTTTTATTTTTTATATTTATTTATTATATATTTTATATGATGCTTTATTAATTAATTAATTAATTTGTTCATTTTATTTTTATTTATTTGCTCATTTATTTATATTTATTTTATTATTTATATTATTTACTTATTCATTAGTTTGTTTGTTTTATTTTTTATTTGTTGGTTTATTTTAATTTATTTAATATTATTTAAAGTTATTTTAATTAAATATTAATTTAATTATTATATTAATTAAATAATTGATTTTCTTTTTTATTTATTTTTTTCTTTGTTTGTTTCTTTATATTATTTTATATTTTATTATTTATATTTATATCTGGGCATCACAGAGGTGCAATGGGTTCAGCACGATCCCCTCACAGCAAAAAGGTTGCTGGTTTGAGCCTCGGCTGGGTCAGTTGGCATTTCTGTGTGGAGTTTGCATGTTCTCCCCGTGTTGGTGTGGGTTTCCTCCAGGTCCAAAGACATGCGGTACAGGTGAATTGGCTAAGCTAATATGTCTGTAGTGTATGTGTGTGAATGAGTGAGTGTGAATGTTTCCAGTGATGGGTTGCAGCTGGAAAGGCATCCGATGCTGCTAAGTTGGCAGTTCAAGCCAAAAAAAAAAAAAAAAAAATTAATGAATATATATTTATAATATATATTTTTATTTTTTGTTTGTTTGCTTATTTTATTTGTTGATTTTATTTTTTTATATTTTTTAACTAATTAAATTATTATTATTTAATTATTATAATATTTAAAGACATTTATTTATTTATTTATTTATTTATTTAATAGTCAAAAATTTAAATCCAAACAAAACAAAGGGCTTTTGGATGAGATGTGTTAAAAACCGGCAGGAGCTGTTTGAGGACAAAAGCACTGATTAGGTCAAACAACTGACAGGTTAGGGGGGAGTAATTGCTTTTAGGTAATAATTATTCTCTTCTCAAGGCTCTCCTTCTCTCAGCAAGCTAAAGTTGTTGATAGATGATTGATAAATGGGCTAAATCAAGATGGATCACTAGGACTGTGTGTGATGGTCAAGCAAGCAGTGGAGTGGAAATTGATACTGGTGTTTTACTGTGATCAATGTGAGTTAGTTTCTGAATGTGAGTTGGGTTTCTGAAAATCAACACAGCTAAATGTTTTAAAACATTATCATGATGAGAAATACAATGGAGATCGGAACTATTAGCTCCCCTCTATATTTTTTCCACAATTTGTGTTTAACAGAAATAAGATTTCAACACATTTCTAAACATAATAACTAATTTCTAATTACTGATTTAGATATTTTTCAGGATACTAGTATTGAGCTTAAAGTGACATTTAAAGGCTTAACTAGGGTAATTAGTCAAGTTAGGGTAATTAGTCAAGTTATTGTTTAACGATGGTTTGTTCTGTAGACTATCGGAAAACATATAGAGCTTAAAGGGGCTAATAATTTTGACCTTAAAATGGTGTTTAAAAAATTAATAACTGCTTTTAGTCTAGCCGAAATAAAACAAATAAGACTTTCTCCAGAAGAAAAATATTATCGGACATGCTGTTAAATATTCCGTGCTACGTTAAATATAATTTGAAAAATATTTAAAAAGATATAAAAATTAATATGCGGGTTAATAAGTTTGACTTATATTTCGAATATTTTTATATTTGACATTTAAATTGTATATTTTAGTTTTAAATAGTGATTATCCCATAGTAAAAATGCTGGATTCCACACAATTAATTTCTTTTGGGACACCATGAAGGAATTAAGTCACTTATTTGTTTTATTAATATTATTATTATTATTATTATTATTATTATTATTATCATTATTATTATCATTATTATTATTATTATTATTATTATTATTATTATTATTATTATTATTATTATTATTATTATTATTATTATGTTTAGATTAGATTAGATCACTAATTCATTTATTTATTCATTCCTTTTTCTTTGGCTTAGTCTCTTATTTATCAGGTGTCACCACAACAGAATGAATCGCCAACTATTCTGGAATATGTTTTACACAGCGGATGCCCTTCTAGCCACAACCCAGTACTGGAAAACACCCATACACTCTCACTCACACACACTTATACACCACGGCCAATATTGTTCATCCAATTCCCCAATACCACATGTGTTTGGACTGTGGTAGAAACTGGAGCACCCGGACGAAACCCACGAAAAAAAAGAGAAAAAAATTCAAAGGGGGGCTAATAATTCCGACTTTATATTATATTATATAATATTATATTATATAATATTATATTATATTATATTATATTATATTATATTATATTATATTATTTTATTTTATATTATATTATATTATATTATATTATATTATATTATATTATATTATATTATATTATATTTATTAGTTTCTACAAATGTAAGTGGATGGAACACAAAACATTTAAGGTGTCCCCAAAAACTCAGTTTCAGCTTATTTTTATAAAGTACACTGTAAAAAATCCATAAATTAGCAGTTTTCTCTATTTTGTGATTCATATTTTAATTTTTATTTTGAATTGCAAAGGAAAACCTACATTTTATTTATGTTTTTGAATTGCATTGCAAAACCTTGATCTTCCTTACAACAACTATTAACCTTGAAAAGTAAAAAAAAAGAGACATTTATTAAGATTTTTAATAATTTAAAGTGATATCTTGTCACTTCGTTAAACTGTAGAGTTGAATTTTCAACGTTAAAAATTGACAGAGCAGAAATAAACATCCCATAATGCAAATCACAACTGTAAATAAACAGAAAACAATCTTCCAGAGTTCGAGAGCTAACGCCAGTCAACGAAAAACAATTTAGGCCAAGCTAAAAGTGACACAGAACATTATTTAATCGTTTTATGGATTCGTTTGGCAGCTCCGCTTTGTAATGTGGTGCTGTAATTTTATACTACAGCCTAATTAGATCATTGACATCTTAATCACTTCCATTTGTTCCTCTTGCTCTGCCCAGAACCATTAGCCTATAGGTCTTCATTTAGCACAATGTTAGGACGAGCCAGGCTCTCGTGCAGCTTTAAAGGTCGTAAATTTCATTGTAACACTTGTTTAATTTCATAAAGCCTATTTTATTGGAGGTGCCTGGAAAAAAATATCCTCACTTACAAAAATTCTGAAATCTGTTTTGAGTTAAGAGAAACAACCTATTCAGGATGGTGTGCTGACAAGCAAAATCATAGGTAATATTATAAATAAATCTTATAGAAATAATTTGCAGCAGTATCATGTTCAACTACATATTGTGTGAAAAATTTAAATGTTTTCATTTAATTTAATTTTTTTTAAATTGTGTTTTAATTTTATTGAATTTAATTGTGTTTTGATTTAATTTAATCTATTTAGTTGTGTTTTAATTTAATTGTGTTTTAATTTAATTGTTTTAATTTTATTCAATTTTATTTTATTTTATTGTGTTTAAATTAAATTTTGTCTTAATTTAATTGTGTCTTAATTTAATTTAGTTGTTTTAATTTAATTTAATTTAATTTAATTTAATTTAATTTAATTTAATTTAATTTAATTTAATTTAATTTAATTTAATTTAATTTTTTTATTTTTTTATTTTAATGGTGTTTTAATTGTGTTTCAATTTTATTTAATTTAAATGTGTTTTGATTTAATTTAATCTATTTAATTTTGTTTTAATTTAATTGTGTTATAATTTAATTTAATAGTTTTAATTTAATTTAATGTAATTTGTAATAATTTCTTTTAATTTAATTTAATTTTAATTTAATTGTCTTTTTAATTTAATTTAATTTAATTTATATTTGTTTTATTTTGTTGTGTTTTATTTTAATTCAATTTTATTTTATTTTATTACATTTTATTTTATTAAAGTTTATTTTCTTTAAATTTAATTTAATTTAATTTATTTTAATTTCATTTAAAAAAATTTTTAAACATATGATAATTGACACAGGTCCGTAAAAAACAGGGAAAACACAAGCCACAAGTTAGTTATGTGACTATGTAAATAAAGATTACACCTACAAAATATGGTCCTACAATTAAATTAAATACATAAATAAAAACTTTTTAAAAAGTTAAATAAATAAATAATAATAATAATAATAATAATATCAGTTTTGATTACAGGATAAGCCAAAAATTTGAACAAATAAATATGATTATTTTGTAAGAAAATACATGTGAAAAACACACATTATAAATCATAATCATAGTTAAAAAATAAATAAAATCATGCACAATAAACATGTCCTATTATAAATCTTGCCAATAATTAAAAATATAAATTAGTTCTTACTATTAAAACATGTTTGTAGCACAGATATACATAACACAAACTGAAAATCATATCTTATTGAGGCACAAGGGCCATCCTTATCATTATTACTGAACACATTTAAGCGGTGAAATTATTTCTTAATTCATTATTTCCTGATTAATGTAAAAGGTATAGGCCTTCTCATATCTAACACCAATATGCTTTGCTTTAATAAAATGCATTGCGTGCAGTATTATTCCCACCATTCATAGCATTTGTCACTGTACATCAGGTCACATTTCACCTGTACTGGATGTGCTTGACCTTTCCAGTCAGTAATTACTCTCCTCCTCTTCACCGCACTCACCGAACATTGTATTGACCAACGCTGACAAGGTGAAGTTCAAATGTGAAGGGTTTTGAGCTCTGCAATCGCAAGAATCAGGTTTTACACAATGCAATGTCTCCGGTTTGAAAGACTGACACTATGGCAATCATCTGTCTGCATTAGTCATGATGGTCAGTGTGTTTAATGCTTTATTTAAGGCCCTGTCCCATAGGGTTTGCACAGACTGAATGATAGACTTTAATCATCGAGGACAACACATACACTTAATACTCTTCATTAAACATGTACATATGGAAATGACCTACAGCTGAAGTCAAATTTATTTGCCCCCCTTTGAATTTTTTTTTTTTATATTTCCCAAATGATGTTTAACAGAGTAAGAACATTTTCACAGTATGTCTGATAATATTTTTTCTTCTGGAGAAAGTCTTATTTGTCTTATTTGTTATTTTTTTCAGCTAAAATAAAAGCAGTATACATTTTTAAACACCATTTTTAGGTCAAAATTATTATGCCCTTTAAGTCTTTAATTTCCAATAGTCTACAGAAGAAACCATCGTTATGCAATGACTTGCCTAATTACCCTAACCTGCCTAGTTAACCTCATTACCCTAGTTAAGCCTTTAAATGTCACTTTAAGCTGTATAGAAGTGTCTTGAAGAATATTTAGTTGAATATTATTTACTGTCATCATGGCAAATATTAAATAAATCAGTTATTAGAGATGAGTTATTTAAACTATTATGTTTAGATATGTGGTGAAAAATTCTGCTCCCTGTTAAACAGAAATTGGGGAAAAAATAAACAGGAGGGCTAATAATTCAGGGTGGTTAATAGCTCTGACTTCAACTGTATATAGTGTGTATATATAGTGTATAAAGACATAAACCACCAGCCAATCTTGGTGTAATGAAGTGTAAACATTGCAAACAAATAAATAATATAAATATTTGTTTTGTGAAAAAACAAACAAATAAATAAATAAATGAAGAATAAATAAATAAATACATTATATATATATATATATATATATATATATATATATATATATATATATATATATATATATATACACATTCATCAAAAATAAATAAATAAACGAATATATAAATTAAATAACTACTTAATTAAAATAAATAATAAACTATAAAAATTATAAATAAACAAATAAACAAATGAATGAATGAATAAATAAATAAATAAATAAATAAATTTAAAAAATTATATATATATATATATATATATATATATATATATATATATATAAATAAATGAAATACTTAATTAAAAATAAATAAATAAATACAATAAAAATAAACAAATATATAATAAAATAAATAAATAAATACATTAAAAATAAATAAATATATAAATAAAGTAATTAATTACTTAATTTCTTAATTATAAATAAATAAATAAATAAATAAATAATCAATCTTACATTGTCCTGTTTTCTTTGCTTTTTTTTTTTTTTTTTGGAGTATGCTTATGGCAAGGTGGCTCAGTGGTTAGCTCCAGTTTCCCTCACAGTCCAAAAACATGCGCCATTGGTGTGTGTGTGTGTGTGTGTGTGTGTGTGGGTGTATGGGTGTTTCCCAGTACTGGGTTGTGGCCAGAAGGGCATCCACTGCTTAAAACATAAGCTGGATAAATTGGCGGTTCATTCCGCTGTGGTGATCTCTGATAAATAAGGCATTAAACCAAAGCAAAATGAATAAAATAAATAATATTGCAGTAATTAAAAACAACCCACAGCTCTTAGTCTTTAAGTCTCAGGCCTTACGGTTATAAGCTGACATACTGTATGCCTCCAACTTCACTTCATTGCTCATGGGCTCCAACGCCGAGCTCCTCACACATCCAGTACGTATTAAATAATTCTGTGCTTAAATAACTGATGAGGCCGCTGTCTAAGAGAGTTCGGCTGTATTGGGTTTTCACAAGACATTTATTTTATATAACTTGCTGGCCACACATTCTATGGATTTTTTAATACTTACTTGTGCCACAGTGCGATCGTTTCTACATGAAAGCGCCAAGCAGATCGGGAACAAGCCCGGATCTACATTATGCATTATAATAAATGAATCCAGTCGTCCGCATACAAATGCAAATGTAGGAAGAAAAGTTTGACTAATGGTCGTTCAGCGGAGTAGCTGCTAGCAACAGTGTCTCTTCAGACTAATAAATATACAAAATTACAACAAATCTCGCAGCATACTGAAGCACTTCTGCAAACCACAGCAATGTAGTAACCTTTCTCATGTTTGGGGATTCCGATGCATTAATAAGACCGCATAAGGCTGCATTGGAGAAAATTTGGTTGTAAAATAATGACACACTGACTCCTTTCAGACCCACGAGAGGTTGAAAAACACTGTTCCTGTCCAAACGTCTGCCGATCAGATTTCACATTGTTGAAAAGTATTGCAGCATCTGAGCATTAATGCCATTCAATATGCTCATTCTGGAACATTTTTAATCGCGTTACGTGGAATCGCATTAAGTAGAATCAAATGTCCCTTGATCTTTCCTGATAAAAGAGCTCATTGTGCTATAAAAAAACATACTTTACACAATCATAACCTTACCCTCTAGTCCAAAACGAGATTTTAATGAAGGTAATCAGCTAAAATAATATAATTTATATATATATATATATATATATATATATATATATATATATATATATATACATATAAAGTAATTTTTTAAGCACTTGACCCTTGTTTTCTTATGATTACAGCAGCTGTAAGTCACATTTACTCCTGAAATACAAACTCACCAAAAAACAAAACAAAAACAAAGACAAACATTTGGAATAAGTGGCATTTATGCTGTTAGATTTGATTTTTATTATTATTATTTTTTTACAGTGTGCTTATTTGAGGTCACAAAACCAGCCCAGGCTCTTTCTGAAAACATAACCCTGTATACATTTCTGGAGAGCACCAAATAAGTACCAAGAGTTATGTTTCTTGCAGTTTTTGTTTTAGCGAATCCACCAGAGGCCGCTGTGTTTGCTTTTAGAGATCTCTAAATTCTATCACGAATGCCATTCATGCCTGCTGTTCTCACGTAAATCTACCAGAGGCCGCTGTCGACTGTACGACCCATCCTCCTCCTTCCCTAAACCCAAGCAATAGTGTTTTCAAAAGCACCAATTGATCAGCACCCACCCACTTCCCTAAACCCAACCGATAGTGTTTTCAAAAGCACCAATTGACCAGCACCAACCCACTTCCCTAAACCCAACCGATAATGTTTTCAAAAGCACCAATTGACCAGCTCTTTCTCTGTTCTTTCTCAGCTCTGTTCTTCACCAGACGTTAACCCCATCGTCACAGTCAACTACGATCCATGTCACAAGTCCGCTGACGTGTGCGGCAAGCCACTGGACAAACTTGCAACTGCTGAAAAGCAGTCCACACCGAGGTAAGCGGTCAGCTGGTAAGCTCAAAAAGGAACGGTGTCATAACACCCTGTAGCGTTCGTTTTAAAGAAATATGTACCTGTGGCTAATTAGCAATCTCCAGAAATGTCTATCGAGCTACGTTTTCAGAATGTTACAACAAGCACTTGAACATTTGTATTAGCACTACAGCATCTGTAAATAATCTTTACTCCTGAATTACAAACAAAAAGGAAACACCTAAAGCTAAACCTTTGGACTAAGCATAGCATCTGCACTTGAGATCACATTACAGCTTCTGGAATCTGCCGGGATGCTGATGTGAAAGGATTATTCCCCTGCTCACATGAGCAGTAGGCTGTTTTGACTTTTCTTTTTACTTACACAAATGCTCTCATCTGTAGTGAGCCAAATGTTTTCCAGAGCAAGGCCACAGAGGGAGAAAAGCCTCTCGTTTTCGGTGAGAGCGAATGGAGCCTAGAGCGATCTTCTGTTACCTGTTCGTCTGCCAACGCTCGGCCCGGACAGCTGGCTCTCAATCGTTTCCCATTCACTCCATATTCAGCAGCAGCCCACAAAGAGAGAAGCCATACTCCCTTTGTCTGCTTCTCTCTATGTCTCTCATTAGCTTCAGAATTGCAGTGCTGACTTGTTAAACGCCTCGGCATGTCGAGCAGCAGATTGAGTCTGGTCCACGCACTGCAGAATCCACATCTCCATCTGCTTGTAACGTTATGACCAGGTCTACACTGAAAATCTGATTTCGGCACATTTTTGGCCAGTCGTTTAATAAAATGATGTGCAGTTGAATATTACCTACCCCTGTATATTTTTCCCCAATTTCTGTTTAATGGAAAGAAGATTGTTTTCAACACATTTCTTAACATAATAGTTGTAATAACTCATTTCTAATTACTGATTCATTTTATCTTTCCCATGATGACAGTAAATAATATTTTATAAAAAAATTTTCAGGATGCTCAGCTTAAACAGCCACTTCACTGGGTTAATTAGGCAAGTTAGGATAATTCGGGAAATCATTGTTTTGATAGTTTGTTCTGTAGACAATTGAAAAACCCAGACTCATTCCGAATACATACCCCTATATACACTTCTGGAGAGCGTCAAATACGTCTCAGGATCAATGTTTTATTTTTTTGTGTTTTTTTTTTTTGCAGTTTTTGTTTTCGCAAATCCACCAGGGTCATCTGTGTACGCTTTTTCAGATCTCAAATTATCAATCTCTCAATCTCAATCTCTCACGAGTGCCATTCACACGTGCTGTTCTAACATAAATCCACCAGAGGCCACTGTCGACTGACTGACTGACTGACCAATCGACTGACCCACCCTCCTCCTTCCCTAAACCCAACCGATAGGGTTTTAAAAAGAACTGATTGACCAGCGTGTCTCATTTGTGTCTCAAATCCTCTGACATACACAATGAAGCACCGGACAAACTGGTAACAGTGGGAAAGCTGTCCATATGCAGGTAAGCGGTCATACCACCCTGTAGCATTCGTTTTAAAGACAAAATGCAGCCATACATACCTCTGGTTACATACAGTTGAAGTCAGAATTATTACCCCCCCTGAATTATCAGCCCCCCTGTTTATTTTTCCCCAATTTCTGTTTAAAGGTTTTTATTTTATCTTTGCCTTGATGACAGTAAATAACATTTTATTAGTTTTTGTTCAGGATACTCTGCTTAAACAGCCACTTCACTGGGTTAATTAGGCAAGTTAGGGTAATTGGGTAAATCATTGTGTATTAATAGTTTGTTATGTAGACAATTGAAAAACTCAGACTCTTTCTGATTACATACCCCTATATGCACTTCTGGAGAGCACCAAATACGTCTCAGGATCAATGTTTTTTTGTGTTTTTTTTTTTTTTTTTTGCAGTTTTTGTTTTCGCAAATCCACCAGAGTCAGCTGTGTACGCTTACTCAGACCTCAAATTTCTCTCACGAGTGCCATTCACACCTGCTATTCTCACATAAATCCACCAGAGGCCGCTGCCGACTGACTGACTGATTGGCCAGTTGACTGACCCACCCTCCTCCATCCCTAAACAAAACCGATAATGTTTTAAAAAGAACTGATTGACCAGCGCTCAACCACTTCCCTAAACCTAACCAAGAGTGTTTTCAAAAGCAATCCAGAAAAAGAAAAGCCCTTGTGGCTAACTGATTTTTACCAAGTTTTCAGATTTTACCACATTCTCACAATGTTATTCACTTGTTTCTTTTATTTTTTGACTTTTGTTTTTGTCTTACCCACTTTTAGGAACTGTTCTTCACCAGGCTCGAACCCCATCGTCACAGTCAACTCCACTCTGTCTTAAATACTGTGAAATGTTAAACATAATTTGGGAAATATTTACAGGAGGGTGAATAATAAATAAAGTGATTTGCTTTTTGTTAAATTTTTTTTTTTTCTAAAATGTAAATTTGTTTCCTCCTCGGTAAAATCGTTTTTTTATATATATAATTGTGTCTTATGATAGGTAAAAATGTTTTCCAAAATGTACAATTGTCTCAAGCTTCGTAAAAGTCTTTCACACTTTTTCACACTTTTTTTATTTATAAACCAATTTCGAGCGGATCATGTGCTTATGATTGCTGGCAGCCGGTCCCGCATTATTCAACTTATAATTCACCAATCAGACGATTCCTAAGTCCCCATAAATACCCTTTGTTCCATATAACAGCCATCTTCATTTTGAAGAATCCCCCCTTCCACCCCTACTCCTCCTCCTTTTCCTAGATGTGTGGCATGTTGGCCCAGTGGTTAGCACTGTTGCCTCACAGCAAGAATGTCACTGGTTCTAGTCCTTACCAAGCCAGCCGACGTTTCTGTGCGGAGTTTACACATTCTCCCCATGCTCATGTGGGTTTACTTAAGTTACTTGACTAATGTAAATCGGCACCACAGACAGGCACCTAGTGAGTAGTTATCTCTTAAGAGCAATCACTTTCTATTCATTAGCTACTGCAGCAGGGGAGTTCTCGAGATCTACCTGAGCTCAAACTCCTCTCTCGCCCTGCAAACTGGAGGGAACCCCAGGCTAGAGGACCTTATGAGCTCAGGGCTCTCTCCCGGGATAGCATGCCAAACAAGCTTTACAATATTATCAGCTAAGTGTAAACTCCTGAAAAAAAAGTGTGTTTTGCAGTTCCTGGCCACCAGGTATAACACATTGAAGTGAACCTTTTACAAAATCATTGTGCAAAACTGCAGTCTCTGCTTTATCGCAAACACTAAAATGTGTACTATTAATTAAAAAAAGATATCACTTTTTGACCAGATGAGATTAGGCATGGATCTAAACATTACAAGCATGATTTTCACTAGTATTACAGCACACTGTGAGCACATGTTATTACCATTTGTTGTTCACTTTTGGCATCTGACAGAGTGTGTGAACACAGAAACTGATGAGTGACGTCAGACTTAACAAGCGTATTCAAACAGTCATCTGTATCAAAAAATCCCCATTTACTATTTGATGGCTTCACTCCCCTGACAAGGTACATCAGCAAATCAATGCTTATTACATGAGCTGCCAGAGGAGGATCAAATGAGCTCAAACGCATGATTGCTGGCTCTTTGCTGATTGTTTCCTCTCTTCATTGTGATCGTCCTCCTCGTGTTACACAAAGCTTACATTTTTGCTCCTCTGACGGGAGGATATTTGTTTACAGTTTTTTGCTTAAATGAGAAAACAAATTGGACGAAACAATGTTTTGCAGTTGCATACCATGTCGATTAGTGTACAGATTATATGTGCTCAAAGGGAAATTATGAAATGAGGTAATGGCATTACTGTAGATTACATTTCACTCTAAAATGTGTGTTTAGCTGTATGTGCTGTATAAAGGAGTCTTATGGATGGATGGATGGATGGATGGATGGATGGAACTGAGTGGAAGGATTAATGGAACCTGGTGGATGGATGGATGGATGGATGGAACTAGAAGGATGATGGAAATAGATGGATGGACGGAAATGGATAAGCTGGTTGATGAATGGATGGGTGGATAGATGGATAGATGGGTGGATGGATAGATAGATAGATGGATCTATGGATGGATGGATGGAACTGGATAGATGGATGGATAGATGGAACTGGATAAGTGGGTGGATGAATGGATGGGTGGGTGATTGGATGGATGGATGGAACTAGGTAGATGGAACTGGGTGGAAGGCACTGGATGAATAGATGGATGGATGGATCTGTGGGTGAAAAGGAGAGTTGGATGGATGGATGGATGGATGGATGTCTAGATGGATGGATAGATGGATAGATTGATGGATGGTTGGAACTGGGTGGATGGAACTGAGTGGATGGCACAGGATTTATGGATGGATGGATGGATGGATGGATGGATGGAACTGGATAAGTGGGTGGATGAATGGATGGGTGGGTGACTGGATGGATGGATAGATGGAACTATGGATGGTTGGATGGATGGATGGATGGATGGAACTAAGTAGATGGAACTGGGTGGAAGGCACTGGATGAATAGATGGATGGATGGATCTGTGGGTGGATAGGAGAGTTTGATGGATGCATGGATGGATGGATGGTTGGTTGGATGGATGGTTGGATGGATGGAACTGGGTAGGTTGAACTGGGTGGATGGCACTGGATGGATGGATGGATGAAAGGATGTATGGATGGATGGATAGATGGATAGATGGATAGATGGATGGATGGATGGATGGATGGATGGATGGATGGAACTTGGTAGGTGGAAATGGGTGGATGGCACTGGATGGATGGATGGATGGATGGATGGATGGAAAGGATGGATGGATAGAACTGGGTGGATTGGTGGATGGAAGGAAATGGATAGATGGATAGATGGATGGATGGATGGAACTGGATAGATGGATGAATGGATGGAACTGGGTAGATGGCACTGTGATGGATGGATGGATGGATGGATGGATGGATGGATGGATGGATGAAACTGTGTGGATGGATGGAACTGTATGGATGAATAAAACTGGGAGAAACTAGATGAATGGATGACCTCAATGGATGGGTGGATAAGTGGAAGGATTGAACTGGGTGGATTGATGGATGGAACTGGAGGAATGGAATTGGATGGATGGATGGATGGATGGATGGATGGATGGATGGATGGATGGATAAATGGAACTATGGGTAGATGGAACTAGGTGGATGGCACTGGATAGATGGATGGAACTGGACAGACAGACAGACAGATAGACAGATATACGGATAGATAGATAGATAGATAGATAGATAGATAGATAGATAGATAGATAGATAGATAGATAGATAGATAGATAGATAGATAGATAGATAGATAGATAGATAGATAGATAGATAGATAGATAGATAGATAGATAGATAGATAGATAGATAGAATCTAGGTTTACCACAGGCATATACATTTAATAATAAGTGACAGATCACAAAAGCTGCTGCACGACACAAATAACCCAAATAACTCAGGCCATCTTCTGTCTGCTTGACATCTCTGTTGTGACTCTGGCACCTACTGCGATTCACTTTGCCAACAAACTGGGCACAAACTCAAACCCAGAGGCCCGAGAGCTGAACCTGGGCCACACGCCTGACCTATGGAGCTCCAGTTGAGATTGACAGACCTCACATCAGCTTGAAGGTCTGTCATGTTTCATGAGCGAAATATGGTCCGTATAAGGGCATGTCAGAAATCAGCCAATCAATGTTATCTCGCTATTTTACGGTTATCTTCGCTGCTGTTTACATTCGGATCGACATGCGAGAACGTCACATCCCGAAATGTCACGAACTGAAAAGGTTCTGGAACAAACTGTCACATGGGTTGATTATGAATCACTTTATGCTCATGGAATTCCATCAAACAAATCAGCAGTTATTATAAGCAAGTAGCACTTTGTGAATCCGTAACATACTTACATTAACGCTGAAAGGTATTGGAATTATGCGGCCTTTGAAAATGTCAACCTATTCAAACATGGACTGTACACAGTCAACGATGGCAATGCGCTTCCTGTCATTTCATCTTTTATCAGCTTTAAAGGTGACATTGAAGACAATTTTCACTTTTGTAGGTTTTATGTTGTGTGTGTTTAGTTAGATTTGTGCTGTCTGCCAGCTCAGACAAGCAGTAAAAAACGACAACAAAAAACATTTAGCTTGCATTTTATTAAATTTGTGCACCTAGTTGACCTGTTTGAATTGTGTGGCTGTTAATATGCAAGCCAGCACTGTAAAAAATGACCATGATTTCAATGGTAAAAAACTGTCTGGGCTCTATTTTGACGGTCCATGCGCAGAGCGCAAAACGCAGGGTGCAAACGCTCCCAGGGCGTGTCAGGACGCGTTTTTGCTAATTTAAGGACGGGAAATCTGCCTTGCGCTATGGCGCATGGTCTAAAAGGGTTGAGTTTATTTTCTTAATGAGTTATAGGTGTGTTTTGAGAATAAACCAATTCAGAGTCTCATCTTTCATTACCTTTAAGATTCAGCTGCGTCGCGCCAAGAGCGCATTCGCTATTTACAGGATGCAAAGTAAGTCTAAGTGGAAAAAATGAGCATTTCACAAGCAAACAGTTAACAGTTGACAGTTTATTAACAGAAAACTGTTAAACAGAGCATCTACTGCGTGAGAATGAGAGATAATGGATCACTTTCACATTCACTCTTGGATAGGGAAACCTTTACGCACAGACATCAATTAGCCTATAAATAATTCATTTCGTTTGTTAAGCGAAAAGATTTGTTTCAAAACTATTTCTAAATTCAGTTCTAATTTCCAGCAAACGAATAAATGAACAATAATAACAAAGTTTGGTCAAAATACTGAGTTATTTCCAAATACACCTGCCATGCCCCATATGGTCTAAAACCTGACAAATGGGCAAATCTAAGCTTGTTTTTAATGAAACAAATATAAAAATGGATATAATAAATAATACTGCTTATAATAATAACATTATACAAAAGTAACTTGAATGAACTGAAAAAGCCTCCCGAGATGAAGAAAGTATGAAGGCAGTGGTTTTTAAATTAATGTAGGCTAGAAATTCATATGTTTTGTAATATTTTAATAATTTATATATATACATATATATATATATATATATATATATATACATATATATATATTTATATATATATACATATATATATATATATATATATATATATATATATATATATATATATATACATATATATATACATACATATATATATATATATATATATATATATATATATATATATATATATATATATATATATATATATATATATATATATATACACATATATATATATATATATACATATATAAATATATATATACATATATAAATATATATATACATATATAAATATATATATACATATATATATATATATATATATATATATATATATATATATATATATATATATATATATAAATATATATATACATATATATATATATATATATATATATATATATATATATATATATACATATATAAATATATATATATACATATATATATATATATATATATATATATATATATATATACATATATAAATATATATATATACATATATATATATATATATATATATATATATATATATATATATATATATATATATATATATATATATATATATATATATATATATATATATATATATATATATATATATATATATATATATATATATACATATATAAATATATATATATACATATATATATATATATATATATATATATATATATATATATATATATATATATATATATATATATATATATATATATACATATATATATATATACATATATATATATATACATATATATATATATATACATATATATATATATACATATATATATATATATATATATATATATACATATATATATATATATACATATATATATATATATATATATATATATATATATATATATATATATACATATATATATATATACATATATATATATATATATACATATATATATATATATATATATATATATATATATATATATATATATATATATATATATATATATATATACATATATATATTTATATATATATACATATATATATATATATATATATATATATATATATATATATATATATATATATATATATATATCCTTAATATATTATATCTTTTTCATATGTAAAGATATTTGCGTATTGCATCTTGTTTGTAGTGTGTAAGCCAGGCGCACTTTGCGCCAGACAATAGACCGACTTTGTTCTGGTCCAAAGATCAGACTATTTACAGTTTCTCAAAATAGCAACGCGCCAAAACACGCCTGCTTTTTTAGACCAGAACGCCTATGGGCGCACATTTGAGCGCAAATGCATTTGCTATTTAAACATCGTGGCGCAATGCCTCAAAATGACCCTTGCGCCGAGCTAAAAGTACCAAAAGACTATTGCGCCGTGCCTTGCGCCACATTGCGCCGGGTGTATGATAGGGCCCTAAAAATGCTACAGTACAAAACCGTAAACTGGTTAACAGTATGTTTCCCTAATATATACGGCGTATAACCGTAAATTGACTTTCCCAGAATTCCCTGCATGGCACATCACTTTTTATGCATTTTATTGACATTAATATGGATCATTTTAGTTGTTTCCCCATCAGTTATGTACATTAAAGATTTATGTTACATCCAATGTTGATAAACAATGTTTATTTCATGACTTTAATTTTATGCGTACTGGTGTTTAGTAGCTGTGTGAATGACACTGAGCACCTTCTACATGCTGATACTCTTTTCTGCTAGTGGGAGAAGTTGATTGTGATGAGCATTGGCTCATTATGTAACTTTCTCATCACCACCTGCATGTGGATGTGCTAACGTGTCTAACTGTGTAACAAAAGATGTGTAGATGTTGGTCATTCAAAATACACACATATTACCTCTATATATTGTTACGAATTAAATTAAAAATCCTTAATCAAAAAGAGATGTAACCAAAAACGTAACAAAATAACAGGGATTAAAAATATAATCCCTGGTGCCCCCGCGCTCTCTCTCCCCAAAATATACCAAAAACACAACCACTAAGAATTAACAAGAAAATATGATTTATTTACAGAAATAAGGAGCAAAAATAACATCAGGAGGGGTTCAGCCAAAATAAATGACAATAAACCAAGCTAACTAACTTAGATTAAACTTCCCTATAAAACAAATAAAATAAAATACAGAAAACTTACCTCCCTACTAACAAACACAGGAGAAAACGAAAATAACAAATAAGGCACCAAACCTCCCTACATGCTCCAAGCCCGACAGGGAGACAAACCGGGTTTCAATCGCCGGTTAAAAATTTAACACAACGGCATCTCAATATACATTCAAACATTCATGGAATCACGTTCTCCACTGAGTACAAGCGGGGAAGATCGAGAGAGAGCGGGGAGCCATCGAATCCATGCTCTCTGCAGGTTTTTATAGCCACCGCCAATCATGGTCCGTCCCAAAGTAATCCGCTGCACCTGCGAATACTTAGAGTGAGAAAGAGAGAGAGAGAGAGCGAGAGAAAGAGAAAGAAAGAGCGCGAGAGCGCAAGAGAGAAACCACACACAAGCCTACACTACACTACTCGTAACACCTCCCCACCAAAAAGATGCAAACAAGCAGTTTGTATCTACCCAACTAACTTAAACCTCAACTTCAGCACCATGAACTCTGGACAGCGCATCCGCAACCACATTTTGCGAACCTTTCTTATGCCGTATATCCAAATTAAATTCCTGGACTTCCAAAGACCATCGCATTAATCGCTGATTTGAATTGCGCATCCTATCCAAAAAAACAAGAGGATTATGATCAGTGTACACACGAATTGGGAACGAACTTCCACCCAAATAAATCTCAAAATGTTGCAACGCTAAAAGTAGTGCTAAAGCCTCCTTCTCGATCGTACTATATCTGCGTTGACATGCTGTAAATTTTTTTGAGAAATAGCACACTGGATGATCAATACCCATCTCACTTTCCTGAATTAGAACAGCTCCAGCCCCAGTAGCAGAAGCATCCACTTCCAATTTAAAGGGACGCTCAAAGTCCGGTGCTGAAAGAATAGGAGCGTTACACAGCAAATCTTTTGCTGCTCGAAAAGCCTGATCACATGCATCAGACCACACAAAAACTCTTTCGGTGCTCAGAAGATCAGTTAGTGGAGACACAACACTAGCAAAGTTACGGCAGAATCCTCTGTAGTATCCTGACATACCCAAAAATCTACGCAACTCTCTTTTATTCCCTGGCACTGGGAATTCCACAATAGACGCAATTTTTGCATCAACTGGACACACATGTCCCTGACCTACCTTTTTTCCTAGGTACACTACGGTGGCCTTGGCGAATTCACATTTAGCTAGATTTAAAGTTAGAGAGGCATTAACCAGACGTGCAAACACTTCACGTAAAGAAACCAAATGCTCCTCCCAGCTAGAAGAATAGATCACAATATCGTCGAGATAAGCTTCGCATTTCTCAACACCACTTAATACGATGCGCATTAATCGCTGAAAGGTTGACGGTGCGTTGCGCATCCCGAAAGCCATTACGGAGTATTGCATAAAATCGTCAGGGGTCACAAAAGCTGAAATTTCCGAGGCTCGTGACGTAAGTGGAATTTGCCAATACCCTTTAAGAAGATCTAATTTTGTCACAAACCTGGCAGGACCGACTCGATCTATGCAATCTTCCATACGTGGCAATGGGAATGAATCGGGCTTCGTAACCGCATTGACTTTCCGATAGTCAGTGCAGAAACGAACCGACAAGTCAGACTTGGGGACTAATAGACAAGGTGAACTCCATGCACTCAAACTGGGACTCGCAAAATGATTTTGCCGCAAATACTCAACCTCAGCTTTCATCAAGTCACGTTTTTTCGGATTAAGACGATAAGGATGTTGTTTTACCGGTCGTGCATCACCAACATCTATATCATGTGTAAGCACAGTGGTTTGGGAAGGAATGTCACTAAAGAGAGAGCGATGATTTTCAAGTAACTCAACAATATCGCTTTTTTGATCTGAAGATAAATAACTTAAATGCGAATCCAAGTCATTTAATATAACAGAATTTGTCAAACGACCGCAGGGTACAGAGAAATCCTGTTCAATCTCATCAGCTACACAGGACGCAACTAAACTTGATTTGACAGCAGGTAGATGAGCATCACTTTTCACATAAGCCTTAAGCATATTGACATGGACCATACGAGATTTTTTTCGCCGGTCAGGAGTGCAAACTAAATAGTTAGTGTCAGACAACTTCTTGGTCACCATATATGGACCTGAAAACTTTGACTGTAAAGCCGAGCCTGGCGTAGCCAGCAACACCAAAACTGAATCACCCGGCTGGAATGAACGAGACACACTTTTGCGATCATAACGCACTTTCATTTCAGCCTGAGCCTCAGCTAAATTAATCCTTGCTTTTTCACAAGCATTACGAAGACGTTCCCTAATTGAATTCACATATTCAGATACAGGTACCATTTGTTTATTGTCAGCAACTAATTGTTCGCTTAATAATTTTAAGGGTCCGCGTAAACCATGAGCAAAAACAAGCTCAGCAGGGCTATAACCCAATGATTCTTGAACGGTCTCTCTGATAGCAAACATCAGTAAAGGAAGATCTTCAGCCCAGTCTGAGTTGGACTCAACACAATGAGCACGCATCATTGATTTGAGCGTTTGATGAAATCGCTCGAGAGCGCCCTGCGACTGTGGGTGGTATGCACTTGACACTACATGACTTACTGAAATTCCTTGTAATACTTGTTCGAACAATTTAGATTTAAAATTTGTTCCCTGGTCTGTCTGAATAACGCGAGGTAAACCAAAAGTGGAGCAAAACTTTATCAGCTCTTTAACGATAGTTTTCGCTTTAAGATTTCGTAACGGTATTGCCTCGGGGTAGCGCGTTGCAGCGCACATTAACGTCAAAATATACTGATAACCACTTTTTGATTTTGGTAAAGGGCCGACGCAGTCTAAAATGAGGCGCTCAAAAGGCTCTCCCATCACTGGAATAGGCTGCAAAGGAGCTGGAGGAATGTTCTGATTGGGTTTCCCAGCAATTTGACAAACGTGACACGCACGACAAAAATCTGACACAGCAGAGCGTAAACCAGGCCAATAAAAATACTTAGCCACTCGTGTAAACGTTTTATTAATGCCCAAATGACCAGATAGAATGTGATCATGAGCAAGTTTAAGAACTGCTGTTCGATACTCAGACGGTAACACTATTTGATAATCTGGACTAAAACCCACTTCTTTAGCTTTTTGTGACAGCCACTTACGCATTAGTACGCCTCTGTCCCAGAAGTATTGCACACCGTCATCTGTGTCGCTCTCTACTTTGCCCTCGGCAGCTTCAACACATCGCACAAGAGAAGGATCCGACCTTTGAGCTTTACCAAGTTGTTCTCTTCCCATAGACAAAGCCTCGTGACCAGTAACATCATCCGTTTTAAACACACTGGGTTGAACAGATAATTTAAACTCCGTTGGATTGTCTGGAAAAGACATAAATGTGTCAGATAAATCAATATCACTACCACTGTTTCGCGCCTGTGCACGAGTAACTGCGCACGCAGAGAATATTGAAGGAAATTTAGTACCAAGTTCTACCTCACAAACAGGACGTGCGGCCACCACTGGATGAGTAAAAACCTTACCACCGGCCAGGTCATTCCCCAAAATTAAACTGACCCCTTCTACTGGCAGTTTTGCACGCACTCCCAACTGAACTGGACCTGAAACCAAATCAGATGTCAAACACACAGTATGAAGAGGAACTTTTACACAGCCCAGCTCTATGCCACGAACCAGCACATCAGTCCCAGAGTAGGTTTCACTTGAAAAAGGTAGCACATTTTCAAGAATAAAAGATTGAGCAGCACCTGTGTCTCGCAAGATGTTTATGGTTTTCGTTGCAGAATCAGGGTTAACTGATACAGTGCCTTTGAACACAAATGGAGAGAAAACAGAAGCATCTGAACAACTTTGATCATGACTGTTAGACACCGTCTCAAGAACCACATTAGCTACACTTTTAGATTTTGTGTTTTTCTTCTTCCATAATTTACAGTCAGCAATCAAATGATTCGGGTCTAAACAATAAAAACAAACCCTTCTATTTTCGATATTCTTACCCTGCTCTTTACGCGGCTCGATGGAGCGCGCACCAAATTTTGAGTGCGTGAAAGTCTTTTCAGTGTTCACAAGCACTGGCGCACCGTAACTTTGGCTAGAAGCAGAGGAAAAAGCAGTCTTATGAGTGAGCGTGTATTCGTCTGCCAACACTGCTGCAGCTGAAATAGAATTCACTTTTTGTTCATTAAGATAAACAACTAAATTGTCAGGCAAACAGCTCTTAAAATCTTCTAGCAGAATTAATTCTTGTAACTGCTCAAAAGTAGTCGTTTTAGATGCTGCGCACCACTTCTCCAGCAAAACTTTCTTGTCGCGAGCAAAACTAACAAACGTCTGCTTGACAGATTTAGTGTAATTGCGAAACTTTTGTCTATACGCTTCGGGGACAAGTTCATAAACCCGCAGCACTGCAGCTTTCACAGAGTCATAATTTAGAGATTCTTCAATAGGCAAAGAAGAACAAACCTCCTGCGCCTTACCTACTAAACTGCATTGCAGCATTAACGCCCACATATCCTTAGGCCACTTCAGCTTTGCAGCGATTCGCTCAAACGCAATAAAATATGCGTCAACCTCTGACTCTCTAAAAGAAGGGACAAGCTTGATATGCTTACTTGGATCAAACAGAACAGCTGATGTACGTTCATCTCTAGGCTGAGTCAATGCAGAAGATACAACAGGTGGATCAATAAGTGAACTAGCTTCCTTTTGAGTCATCTCAAGTTTACGAATTTGCAAAACATGATTTTCGTGTTCTTGTCGTTTAATTTGTAACTCTAATTCTTTAAGTTGTATTTGCAATACAAGATCAGATTCAACTGTAACGGAATCAGCTGACACAGCCGCCTCAACAGCGCTCTTCTCCATCTCAGTTTTTTGTTCACTCTCTTCACACAAAAACCCTTGTTTAACCAATTCAATAAATACAGCAGATTTAATTACTTCTTTAGAAGCAGTACTTACTACAGAAATATTCAAAACATCTGCAATCTGCAATAGATCTCTTTTACGGAACTTATTAAACTGCTGCACACTCGGATTTGAAATGAATTCATCAATATCTAACTCCATAATGAATCAAGAGATACATCTGAAATTCCTTTTCAAATATCAAATAAACAGGGTTAACTGAATCTTCAAATACAGCATATTTGAGAGTGCCAATAACAAACATCCAAAAAGACTAGATAAACAACAATTGTATATGCTCAAAAAGCAAACAGGGCCTCAATTGTCATTTATACAAACAAAAACCAAATAGACGAGCCCCCAATTGTTACGAATTAAATTAAAAATCCTTAATCAAAAAGAGATGTAACCAAAAACGTAACAAAATAACAGGGATTAAAAATATAATCCCTGGTGCCCCCGCGCTCTCTCTCCCCAAAATATACCAAAAACACAACCACTAAGAATTAACAAGAAAATATGATTTATTTACAGAAATAAGGAGCAAAAATAACATCAGGAGGGGTTCAGCCAAAATAAATGACAATAAACCAAGCTAACTAACTTAGATTAAACTTCCCTATAAAACAAATAAAATAAAATACAGAAAACTTACCTCCCTACTAACAAACACAGGAGAAAACGAAAATAACAAATAAGGCACCAAACCTCCCTACATGCTCCAAGCCCGACAGGGAGACAAACCGGGTTTCAATCGCCGGTTAAAAATTTAACACAACGGCATCTCAATATACATTCAAACACTCATGGAATCACGTTCTCCACTGAGTACAAGCGGGGAAGATCGAGAGAGAGCGGGGAGCCATCGAATCCATGCTCTCTGCAGGTTTTTATAGCCACCGCCAATCATGGTCCGTCCCAAAGTAATCCGCTGCACCTGCGAATACTTAGAGTGAGAAAGAGAGAGAGAGAGAGCGAGAGAAAGAGAAAGAAAGAGCGCGAGAGCGCAAGAGAGAAACCACACACAAGCCTACACTACACTACTCGTAACAATATTAATAAAATACGGTAGTTTACCATAAAAATGAGAAATTACTTTTACGGTTTGTACCGTGTTTGTACTGGCAACCACAGCTGCCGTTTTTTTTACCGTAAATTTTACGGATTTATTTTTTACAGTGAGGGCTGTTCAATTAGTTTGCAGGGAGCCAGTTCATGAAAAGCATCCCAAAGAGGGGACGGAGAGATATGACTTGCAATATAAGTGATGACACAACCAGGAGCATTGCTAGGGTCGAAAGAGACAAGGGGCTTAGCCCTAAAGAAATAAAGGGTTTTTGAGTTGAACTTCCTGAACAGCTAAATACTGTGTCGTGGGTCTGTGGACACGGTCTCACCTATTCATCAACGTGTCCCACAGCTTGGCACTGGTAGGTCACTGACTTGCCTTTAGAAAGCACACACAGTCATGAATAATTAAGAAGCCAGCTCTTCTCATAGGATAAGAAAACTCAGCTATGAATAATAATGCACTGACGTGTCATCTTTGTACTTGCAGTTTTGTGCTACGTCACCAATTTTGCTTTCGCCCCAAAAATCATTTTAAACCCGGAAGCTGAAATTAGCTGACAAAAGCTCAAAATTATCTAGTTTTTCCCACAATCAAAGCTGACAGGTGCTAACAATGTGTTAACCGATGCTCAACACACACAAATCTGTTAAAATCTAAAAAAATAAATAAAAAAAAGTACTCGAAGGTTTCGTGAACCTTTAAGAAATAAAAGTTTGCCCTTGTAATCTGTGGTTAAAATCTGAAAACGCACTTTCTGTTTGTTTTCAGTTCAATTCTCAGATTAGGTCTGTCTGAGGTATTGGGCGTGGCTAACATACCTAACCACGCCCCTTCAGCTTTCAAACAACAAACAGAAAGGTTGAAGAGGAGGAGTCTGTTAGGTCATTTTAACTCTTCCCAAACCCTTTCCCGCATCTTTCTGAATGAAACGCCTACTTTACTACATCCAACAGCTCGCAGCAGAAAAAACAAGCCACGCCCACTGTTTTCTCCCTTAATATTTTGTTTCTTTAGGAACTGAGTCACAATAATATGAAAGAAAAATCAAAGAACTTTCTAGTTCAGGCACACTTTAAAGAAACATCTCCTTGCAGTTTTGCCGATTAGCATGGCCGAATGTAGGTGGGCAATGCAACGTAGTAGATTATGATGGGCAAACCAGAAGAAGTGATGCCAATCAACTGAGACATGAATATAAATAGGGCAGAGATCTCGCTCCTAGCCCTGACAGCTTATGCTGATTACATTTTTTCCTCTCTCACTGACAGGCCATTACAAATTCATCTTCTACTTTTTTTTTTTCATTCCAGACGCGCCACATGACCTATGAATGCCAGGCTGCTAATGTAAGAAATACTGTCTCCACAACACTGACATAATTGAATATCTTAGCATGACATATTGGTTTTGGACACATCTGGGCCTGTTCATATGCATTAGCTTCTTGCATGATCTGTGAGGGACGGTACAGATTAATCACAGCGATCGGATGAAAGCGAGGAGTGTGTGGGGAAATCAGGAGCGACTCTATAGGCAAGAGTGGTGTACTGTATATTCTATTTGTGTCTGTGAGTGTTATAATTGGTTCATCGCAAAGCCCAAGAAGTCCATATGTGTTACATGACCTGAAATCTCATCTTTTTCTGTAGCGCTTTTACAATGCAGATTGTGTCAAAGCAGCTTAACATAGAAGTTCTAGTAAATTGAAGTTGTGTCTGTCAGGTTTTCAGAGTTCAGTTTAGTGTGGTTTAATCTTCACTGCTGTAAGTCCAAACACTGAAGTGCAAATCCGTTGATGCACAGCTCCACAAGTCCCAAATAAAAATGTACAGTAAGGTATAAAAGTGAAATAAATAAGATAAATAAATAAGATAAAAAATTGGAGAAATGCATGACGTAATGGTGAACATGAGTCATCAGTCTATTTAAATGATTATTTGCCAGTTCTTATATGTGCTTGCATAATTGCATATTTTGACCTGTAAATTAAATTAAATTAAATTAAATTAAATTAAATTAAATTAAATTAAATTAAATTAAATTAAATTAAGTTTGCTAATAATATGCCATCAAATGCAGATTAAAATAAACCAATAAAGCAAAAAAAATTAAAAAATGCTTTAAATGCAGCAGTGTTCAACCGCAAAATTATTATCTCTTTACATTAAATAAATTATTATAATAAAATATGTATTAAAATAACACATCAAGCATTAAATAAGTAAAACAAAAACATTTATTAACTGACAAAAAATACATTAAACACATTTTATATAAAATAACAATGTAGTAATAATAATAATATTGATAATAATACTAATAATGACAATAATAATAATAATAATAATAATGATAATATTTACACATGTTATTATTATTATTATTATTATTATTATTATTATTATTATTATTATTATTATTTATACTTGTTATAGTTATTAAATATCAATTATAAACAAAATCAAGTATAGATAACTAGTAGTATAATAATAATAATTATTATTATTATTTTATTATTATTATCATTATCATTATTATTATTATTAATATGCTGTTGTTGTTGTAGATGTTATTATTAAAACATATAATTCTTAAGTATAAATAATAAATTATAATAAATAATAATGAATAATAATAATAATAATAATAATAATAATAATAATAATAATAATAATGACACGTTGTTAATACTTGCACCTATAATTACAATAATAAAAATTATTATTATTTATACTTGTTATTATTATTATTAAATATAAATTATATAAATAATACATTATAATAAATAATAAATAATAATAATAATAATAATAATAATAATAATAATAATAATAATATTTAATAATAATAATAATAATAATAATAATAATAACCTGGCGAAGCAGTGGCATGGTAGGTAGTGCTGTCGCCTCACAGCAAGAAGGTCACTGGTTCGAGTCTCTGCTGGGTCAGTTGGTGTTTCTGTGTGAAGTTTGTGTGTTCTCTTTGCGCTCGCATGGGTTTGCTCCAGGTGCAGTCCAAAGACATGTGGTACAGGTAAATTGGGTAGGCTAAATTGTTTATAGTGTATGTGTGTGAATGAGTGTATATGGATGTTTCCCAGAGATGGATTGCAACTGGAAGGGCATCCGCTGCATAAAAAACATGTGGTGGATAAGTTGGCGATTAATTATGCTGTGGCGACCCCAGATTGGTGAAGGGACTAAGCCGTAAAGAAAATGAATGAATGAATAATGATCACAATAATAATTCATGCAATCATGTACATAAACATATAAATAAAATATCAAACAAATAAATATATATTTAAATTCCGACTTCACGAAAAAACTAAATCCCGAACACAAACCAGTTCTGACTGACTCACAATACAGCGTCAAAATACAAGGCAAACAACGATGACGTAAATGCTTCATTTGTACGCACTTAAATAGCCATGGATGCACATAAGTGAGCATCAATACACACTGACTCCTTAATTAGTGCAACAGCAACTTAATGAGAGAGATTTAGAGAAAGGCAAAGACAGATAAAAAGAGAGCGAAGGAAAGAGACCCAAATCCCATCGCCAGCCTCCCCAATTCAATCACTGTGGGTAGAGAGTTCATTAATGGAGTTAACCGGCTAATTACCAGATGATGAATAGAGTCAGCGGTCCCTCGAGACGAGCATCTGCTGAGGCTCACAGGGGCCGCGAGTCTGGGGGAAAAGAGTTTTTAGCTGAGAAATAAATTCCCCTTGACAGCTCAGTCTGTGACGTTATTGAAAGCAGAGGATGAGCTGCCACCTGTTAGACTACCAGCAGAAAACATTGGTGTGTTCAATACTGTTAAATAACAACATGCAATATCATATATATATATATATATATATATATATATATATATATATATATATATATATATATATATATATATATATATATATATATAATGCATACTTTTTACAATTTATTTATTTATTTATTTATTTATTTTTTCTGTAAATAAAAAAAATAAAATAAAAAAATTTGGAAACTACTGACAGTCATGGCTTTAATAAGAGAGAATAAGTTTGTGAATAAAAAATAAATAAATAAATAAAATAAAATAATATTGAATTAAATAAAATTTAATATTAAAATAATTAATAAAATTGCATAAAATTAAATAATAAAAATACAATTGAAAACTTGCTGGCTTTGATGATTTCAGTAAACCGTTTTTAATCAAATAAAATAAAAAATTGTATTTTTTATTATATTATATTATTTTATTATATTTTATTTGTTATATGAATTATTATTATTATTATTATTATTATTAATGTTATAATAAATAAACAAATAAATAAATAAAAAATAAAATAAATAACTACTTAATAATGTATTTTCTGAGCTCAGCGTTTTGTTGTATTTTTATTTGTAATTTATATTATTTTATTATTTTTAATGTGTTATATTAATTATTATTATTATTATTATTATTATTATTATTATTATTATTATTATTAAATTAATTAAGAATGTATTTTCTGAGCTTGTGGTTTTGTTGCTGTTTTTTTATGCTGTCACCAGGAAAGCAGATACTAAATAATTTATCCTGACTTGTTGATTTTTTTTTTTCTATCTGAATCCTTTCTATGGAAAGTTCCCATAACAAACTATATTTTGTGTGTGTGAAAACTCACTGTGAATGGGCATGACAATGACACACACTGGCCTGTTTTGAGTATCTTAATGTCATTTGCATGCCCAGAAAAACTGTTCCACATTTATTATTATCATCATCATCATCATCATCATCATCATCATCATCACCAGCAACAACAACAACAACAACAACAACAACAACAACAACAACAACAACAACAACAACAACAACAACAACAACAACAAATTGTTGTTGTTGTTGTTGTTGCTGGTGATGATGATGATGATAATAATAATTATAATTATTATTCTTATTATTATTATTCTTATTATTATTATATACGTAAACATATGTATTATATAAAATATAAAAATAACTACATTTTAAAGTTCACATTTCACAAAAAAAAATCAAGATTTTTTTTTTTTGGGGGGGTTGGGGTGCAAAAATTGAATAAGGTTTTATATGTAAATTTCACCTCTGTGTTTCACTTAAACTTGAACTACAGTAAGCTTTAAAACAAACTAAAAGAAAATTGTGGATGCTAAACCAATAAGAAATATTTAAAAATTACTAATAAAAACAGCCCTAAATGTATTAATATCCTTCTTTCAAGCTGTGAACTCAGCTCAATGTCAGATTTTTGAGTCGTGGCAGACATGAATCCTGAACTCCTGGAGGGAAAACGCCTTTAAACTCAAACTGAAGCTCGGATCAAGAGATTCCTGCTACATCTACACTCCAACACCGGCTCAAAAACATTTCATTAAGTGCAGATTCCCCTGTTTTCTCTGCTCAACTTTTCCTTTATATATATATAAATATTTTTAAATATAAATGTTGTTTATTTTTCCTCTTTATAAACATTTAATATTTTACCTAATATATTCCCTGGGGTGTACCTTAAATTATTAATGATAACTCAAATATATTAAAAAAAATTACAATTAAAATAATAACTTTTTTTTTATTTTGCTAAATTAGCTCCAGTTTTGACTTTGATAGTAACTAAAAATAAAATAAAATTTAATTTTAAATAAATAACTATTGTTTTTTATTATTATCTCATTCTTATTCTCACTACAAAAACAAAACAAATATTAACAATTTAAATCCATTAAATAGTAATTATTATCAAGTGGTCTCTTAATCCTCCCCCCTCCCTCCCCAAAATATTAGTATTTTTGTGAAGCAATTAACACAATATAATATAAAACAAAAAAATAATATAAAAGCAATAAGGCACCCAGGGCGTACGTTATTATGAATACAGTCACATCTGAAGTGGCGGCAGCCTAATTAAAAATGCAAGTCTGCATACATTACAAAGCCTGTAATAAAAGATGCACAAAGCCGTTAATAATAAATGAGCCTGGTGCTTACAGTCCTCAGGGTCTCGGACTCGTGTGATTCTCTCTAACTTCACGGTGCTTTTAGTGCCACCACTCCAAAAATATATACAGTTGAAGTCAGAATTATTAACCCCATGCATATTTACATATATATTTAATTTCCCAATTTCTGTTTAAAGGAGAGAAGAATTTTAACATATTTCTAAACATAATAGTTTTAATTAATCATCTGTAATAACTGATTTCTTTTATTTTTGTCATGATGACAGCACATAATATTTGACATTCTTCAAGATACTAGTATTCAGCTTAAAGTGACATTTAGAGGCTTAAGGTAATTAAATTTTGGGTAATTAAGTAAATCATTGTATAACAGTGGTTTGTTCTGTAGACAATTGAAAAAAAATGTTGCTTAAGGGGGCTAATAATGTTGACCTTAATTTGTTTAAAAAAAAAAATAAAACAGCTTTTATTCTAGCTGAAATAAAACAATAAAGACTTTCTCCAGAAGAAAAAGACGATCTGCTGCAGTTCAAAGCGAGCATCAGAATGGGGAAGAAAGGTTATTTAGGTGATATTGAATGTGGCATGGTGCCAGACGGGCTGGTCTGAGTATTTCAGAAACTGCAGATCTACTGGGGTTTTCACGCACAACCATCTCTAGGGTTTACAGAGAATGGTCTGAAAAAGAGGAAATATCCAGTGAGCGGCAGTTCTGTGGGCGCAAATGCCTTGTTGATGCCAGAGGTCAGAGGAGAATGGCCAGACTGGTTCCAGCTGATAGAAAGGCAACAGTAACTCAAATAAGCACTCCGAGATCTGCAGAAGAGCATCTCTGAACATACAACACGTCCAACCTTGAGGAAGATGGGCTACAGCAGCAGAAGACCACACCGGGTGCCGCTCCTGTCAGCTAAGAACAGGAAACTGAGGCTACAATTCACACAGACTCACCAAAACTGGACAATAGAAGATTGGAGAAACATAAAAGTGTGAATCCTCTCAGATTGAACATGACAATGGGTTCACTGTACTCAAATGGCCTCCACAGTCACCAGGTCTCAATCCAATAGAGCATCGTTGGGATGTGGTGGAACGAGAGATTTGTATCATGAATGTGCAGCCGACAAATTTGCCGGTGAGTGTATAGTCCTCAGGGGTTCAATTCAACACTAGGATGTCTTGGAAATGGCATTATTTATTTGAAGCCAAGTTGTGTGGCGTCGGCTTTTTTTTTTTTTTTTTTGCCATACAATTAGTGTCTTTACAAGTGGAGCGCAAGATGACAAGTGAACCCTGAGGTTTTAGCAGCGTGATGCCGATAGACAACATCTTGGTCAGAGCGGCGCTGTGTGTAATCATCACATATGATACCGCTGACCTTTCACTGACTCCAAACCTCTCCGAACAAGCAGCCAATTACATTATATGTGCTGCGTGACATTCAAAAGGTCAATATAAAGACTGTGAGTGTACAAGTGGTGGTAGACCACACTAAACAACTTGCTTATAGCTGTGGACAAACCGATTCACGTTAGGCTACACTATAAAATCTGTATTTGGTGACTTTTTTTTTATTATTCATTTGTGGTTTTGAATTGCATTATGAGAGTTTAATCTGTATTCCAACCACATTTAACCTTTAAAAGTTTTTTTAAAAAGTGACTTTTAGTCATTTTTAATGGTTTAAAGCAGGGGTGTCAAACTCAATTCCTGGAGGGCCGAAGACCTGCACAGTTTAGTTCCAACCCTGCTCCAACACACTTACCTGTAGGTTTCAAACAAGCCTGAAGGACTCAATTAGTTTGATCAGGTGTGTTTAATTAGGGTTGGAACTAAACTGTGCAGAGCTGCGGCCCTTTTGGAACTGAGTTTGACACCTGTGGTTTAAAGTGATATATTGTCTTGGTTGGTGTTGTATATTACACTACACTGTAAACCCAAAAAGTGAAGGTAACTCAAATCATTTGAGGAAACCGATTGCAACAAACCATTTAAGTTTAAAAACTAATCCTAACGAGTGCTGTGAACTTAATCCATTTAAGTAAACGAAGCAATGTGAGCACAGTAAAACCCAATAAATGAAGAGAACTCAACCCAAATGAGTACTGTAAAACCCAATAAGTTAAGGCAACTCAAACCGTTTGAGGAAACCAATTGCAAAAACCATCCAGACACTAGTCCTGTCATGTCTTGTGTTGTGCTCGACTTGAGTTTTCTCGGGTCTGGCACAGCTTTTGTCATTGTGTATGTCTAAGTATGTTTACATGTTTACATGCACCACGTGCTTGATTTGTCCTATGAACATGCGGTTAATAGGTTCTCTCACTGGCTGCATGTTTTAGTCTCGCTTTATGTGAGCACAAGGCTCGTGTTGTCTCTTTGTGTCATGTGCTCTCCCATCTTTTGTCTAGTCCCGCCCTCCTTGTTGACCCATTATTAGGTTCACCTGTTTGTGTTAATTTATTTCTGCTTATATTCTCCTCATGTCTGCTGTCCTGTGCCAGTCTGCCATTTATACTCTCCTGTGTTCCTGTTTCAGTCCTGTCTCACTGGCCCAGCCAAGTTTGTTTGCCTGTTTGTGTTATAGTTATGTTGGCCCCTCGGGGTGATTTTTGTTGTCTTTTTGTTTTATTTTAATTATTAATAAGTCATCTTATGTTGCATTTGAGTCCTCGCTTGCTCATCCTTCTCAAACCTTGACAATTTGAGTAAAAAAAAAAAAAACTTAACCTCCTATAACTTCCTCTATTTAAGTTGAAGTAATGAGGTATTTTATTAACTCAATACCTTCAACACTGAGTTCAAAACTCTTTTCAAATCAGTAGAATTAACTTTCAGCGAGTTTTAGGTTAACTACACATTTTATTTGATAAAGTTGATACAAAGCAGGATGGATCCATGTTTTCATGTTGTTGACGCAACATTCTGATCCCGTCATCTGAATGTGGCAGCAGAAATGGAGACTCATCAGAGCATGCAACGTTTCTCCAATCTTCTATTGTCCAGTTTTGGTGAGCCTGTGTGAATTGTAGCCTCAGTTTCATGTTCTTAGCTGACAGGAGCGGCACCCGGTGTGGTCTTCTGCTGCTGTAGCCCATCCGCCTCAAGGTTGGATGTGTTATGCGTTCAGAGATGCTCTACTGCAGACCTAAACTTTCTTTTTCGGACCATTATCTGTAAACCCTAGAGATGGTTGTGCATGAAAATCCCAGTAGATCGGCTGTTTCTGAAATACTCAGATCAGCCAGTCTGGCACCAACACCCATGCCACATTCAAAGTCACTTAAATCCCCTTTCTTCCCCATTCTGATGCTCAGTTTGAACTGCAGCATATGCAGAAAGGCAGTGAGTTGCTGGCAAGTGACTGGCTGATTAGGAAGTTGCATTAACGAGCTGTTGGACAGGTGTACCTAATAAAGTGGCCGGGAATGTACATCACTTATAACAAGCACAGATGGAAAAATAAGAAGAGCAAATGTTCATTTTCTGCCAACTTTAAAAGCAACTTAAAGCTCCAAATGAAAGTTTTAGTCGTAGTTACATTGTTACGCCAATAGGTGGCGAAACTCAAAATGCAATTCACAGCCATAAATAAATGAAAATATATATATATATATATATATATATATATATATACAGAAACTTTTAATTAACAGATTTGTTTGGCCGTGCTTTTTACTACATGGGTTATTAACCATAATCAACATAACAGTGAAAATATTAATGCACACTATTTAAAGTACAGTCTTTCAGATGTCAGTCTCAGATTTTGTCCTTGATATCCGTGCTAGCTCTTGCAGCCTCTCTGGACAAATTAAAGCTTCTCATTTCCAGTAACCGTGACAGGTTTATATTTGCAGATCCTGCAGCGCTCGCTAGTACGGAGGCTTCTGAAAGTTAGACTCCTGGTATGAGTGTCATGAATTTTCACTGTGCCACTGGCCGGATTGTTAAGAGTAATTGCATTGCACTGGAAGCTCCTGACGCTCATTTGCTGCCTGTAGCAGATCTGGAGCCCAGATTGCAGCCCGGTCCTGGCATATATCGGCCTCCCTTCTCTTCTAATGCACAATAAAGCCAAAGCATTGCTCTGTATTTCTACACCGACGGCTGTAAAAATCCCTCTACTGAGTAATGGCGTATGCTCAGTCCACACCACTGTGATTATTCCAACAGAGTGTTCTGGAAACATTATGAATATTCAGTTTTAATGCCACAAAGGTTGTTTTATGAAATACAATGATGGGCCTTTTATTAGGTACACCAGTCCAATTGCTCGTTAACACAAATTTCTAGTCAGCCAATCATATGGCAGCAACTCAATGCATTTAGGCATGTAGAAATGGTCAAGACGATCTGCTACAGTTCAAACTGGAATGCCTTTGAACGTGGCGTGGTTGTTGGTGCCAGACAGGCTGGTCTGAGTATTTCAGAAACTGCTGGCCTACTGGGATTTTCACGCACAACCATCTCTAGGGTTTACAGAGAATTCCAGCAAGGTAACACTCTATGTCAAGCGAGAATCATCTCAGAGTGGTTTCTTAAACATGACAATGAGTTAACTATAATCAAATGGCCTCCACAGTCACCAGACCTCAATCCAATTGAGCACCTTTGGGATGTGGAATGATGCTATCATGTCAATATGGACCAAAATCTCTAAGCAATATTTCCAGTACTAGGTTGAATCTACAAACAAATGATTAAAGCAGTTCTGAAGGCAAAAAGGGGTCCAACCTGATTAGTAAGGTGCAGGCACGTGCACACATAGGGCTCAACCTGTGCAGTGCCATGCCCTTTTTAGACTTGGATAGAAAGTGCCCTCCCAAAATGACATGAAGTGTCCCCGCTCCACAAACCAAACCTATACCCCCCCCCCCCCCCCCCCTTTCCAGTTCACGACAAAACCCCCACCCCCTCTTCACATATTATATCCTGCACATGCCCCTTGCATAGTCTCTGGTGGCTGTACCTAATAAAGTGGCCGGTGAGTGTATGTACAGTGTTAAAAAATATCTGTTAATGAACAGTTTACATGTTTTGTGATTCACAAGTGCTTATTTACGGTTGTGAATTGCATTATGGGATGTTGATCTCTGCTCTGTGCACTTTTGATGTGGAAAATTCAACTCTACAGTGGAACAGTTTTATTGACATTTTAGTAGTGAAATAACATCACGTATAAGAAATAATATACAGAGAAATAGGTCTGTGAAATAACAGAAAATGTTGTGCGGTTTATTACAAGGTTTTTGTAGCGTAATACACAACACCAACCCAGGCAATTTATCACTTTAAACTATTAAAAATGTATTTTTCGAACCTTTCAGGACTAATAGTTCCAGATAATGCAATTCAAAAGCCTAAAAAATAAAAAAAAAATGCTATTTGATAATTTGATATTTTTTACAGTGTACAGCAGAGATCCTCAATCACAGTCATGGAGAGTCGGTGTCCAGCAAAGTTTAGTTCCAACCCCAATCAGACACACCTTAGTTAATCAAGCTCTTAAGCTGCGGTCACACTAGAGTTTGCGTGTGCGAAATTCTGTCGTACGGCGCAGCGAAAAGGGGCGGGATTAAACAAGATTATAAGACATTAAAAAGCGAGCGATTGCCCCATGTTTTAAATTTCTGTCCAGAGATGTCATTTTTTGATTTCCAATTGGTTTCACGCAGTAAAGTGATGCAATTTCGCAGGTTAGAGATCACCAAGCTTTGGACCGCAGCGACCTGCGAAACTTAACGCATGACCCTGTGTTTCTGGTCTGACATATTGCGTGCGTATGAATGAAAGTCTATAGGAGGAAAAGCCCAGTGTGACCGCAGCTTTAATAGACTTTCTAGAAACATCCTTGCAGGTGTGTTGAAGCAAGTTGGAGCTAAAATCTGCAGGACACCGGCTCTCCAGGACTGAGATTGAGAAGACTGGCTTAAAGTACGAGTTAACTTTAGGGGGCCTATATCATACACTCAGCACAATAAGGTGCAAGACGCGTATTGCATGATTTGCTGCTATTTTCAGACCAGCGCACCAGTAATTTTCATGTTTTGCACCACGTTGTTTAATTAGCAAATCCATTTGCGCCACTTTGTGGATTCACAGATGTGCCCTTCTAAAAAGAGTGAGATTTAATGCGCATTGTTGGCACCAAGCTATTTGGAGGAACTGAAACAGACAGCGCCACTGACCAATTAAAAGCTGGTCCAGCACAGAGCATGTTAGTTTTGCGCCTAGGCAAGTTCAAACCATAGACTGTATAATATTTGGACGTAGTATCCATGACGTCACCCATAGGTTTCTAAAGAGCGCAAAAGAAGCCACAAGTAGGCGCGGCCAACCGTCACCATTTTTTTCACATGTTATCGCACCCACGGCGGCATACCAAACAAGGGCAAAGAGGCGGAGAGTGAGCGGAGCTACAGACACCTGCTGGCATTTTGCTTGGACCTGGCTCAGACACACTTTACTTTGGGAAAACGCTTAATACTTTATCACCTGCGATTTGTTTGTATTCTGACCACTTGTGCTTGGCTGTACACTATATCAATAAAGTGTACAGACTTTTTGAAACACTGCTGTAATACATTGAGCCACTAAACATTGTTCTTATGAGGTTTTGCAATTACTTTCAAACACTTCAGATATAGTCTGTGTTAGTTAATGTAAGACTATTGATGAAATCCAGCATAACACTGTATGACAACACTTCAGATGACTGTTCTAGAGCCTACAGCTAATCAACTCGTCAGATTCTGGAGTGCATCACAGCTCTAAATATAAATAATAAATGATCTTAAATCAAACAAATACATGTATAGAGATGGTATATAAGTATATAAGTTTACTCACATGGGAAACGGAGGCCACGTGAATGGTTTGTGAGCACAATTAAGTGCACTCAGCATCCCATGACATCTAATAATTGTAGGAAACAAGTCCAAAAGGCAGTTGACTGTGTAAAGCCACATAAAACAACACAGAAATACGGTAAATATGCCAAGTTCAGTGGCTAATCTGCAGGATTCAGCTGAGGTGACGTGACGGCGACCAACGAGACCTCAAGCGGCCACTCCCTTAATTATGCAAACTTAATATAAATTAGTATAAAGGAAACGGATGAGTCATAAAAAAAATTCACCCCCTCAAAATTGTCATGAAGGGTAATATTAGCTGTATTAACCAAAATCTTTTTTTGTACCAGGCTGTAAACATGTTTTTTTCTGCTGTAAAGTTGGCCATTCTAACCGTGGGCTCAATTGAAATTTGCTCTATTTTGGAGCCAGGAGCGGCCAGGACTAGGGGAATTTCAGATGAATTGCAGTTTTAGTCACTTCCATATTGGCTTCCTGAGGAAGAGCGGGAGGTTGCCGCTTGGTTCAAACGCTTACACATTAAAATTAATGGTAACACTTTATTCTGATGGTCCAGTTGAGTGCACTGAAAAAAGTGTTGCATGCAGAACTGTTGCAAACAATTTATTTTTAACAATTGTGTTAAATTCAAACAAACAAAATTGAATAATTTTTTACTTAATTTGTTTGTTTAAATTTGTTTAAATTTTTTATTTTTGAATAAATTGTTTACAACCACTTAACGTAAAAAAAAAATTGTAAATTCAAGGAATCATCTTTGAATATTTTGTTTCAGTGTATTAGTAGACTGTCTGCTTAATATCTGCTGATACTGCTCCTTCAACAGACATTTAACTGACTATAAGGGTGCTTTCACATCTGTAGTTCGCTTTGTTTGGTCCAGATCCCGACCCCCCAGGAGGTCTCGGTAAGCTTTTTGGTCCGCTTTTGGTGCGCACTTGAGTACAATTGCTAGATTCACACCTACCCAAACGAATCACACCAAGAAGGAAAACGAACTCTGATGCGATTCAACCAAACTAAATAAGACAGGTGTGAAAGCACCCTAAAAAAAAACTTTGCAAGAACATGTCAACTTACACTAACCCTAACCCCAACCTAACAGTCTCCTTATAATCTAATGAGAATTAGTTGGCTTGCAGAGGCAATTTAACTTAAATTCAACAATAAAGTGTGACCAAATGAATGAATGAGCTTTACCAAGTAAGCATGCATATTTAAATACAGTGAAATTCAACTACAGTATGTCAATACTCATCATCCGTGTGTTCAAAAACAAATCCATTACACTTGCTTTCTTGCATCTGCAATATTTCTATCACTATTATTTATTCTGTGCTGTTGTGCATCAGACCGTATCAATAGATGCCAGAGAGAATCAAAAGGCACTGAATTCAGAAGCAATGAACCTGCTTATTTGGCCTGTCAAAATCCTAACACACATGGCTCAGGGCTCATTTCTTTATTACGGCAATCATGCTCTTTAGTATTCCAGCAGTCGGTGAAATTTCCCAGCGCAGCTGAGGCTCCGATCTCTTTATTTGCTTTCTTTTTTTAATTCTCTCCAGAGAGCGTCACAGGACTTGTAGTCTCTCCTCCGTCCAGACGTGCTCACGAGTGTCTTTGCATCTCTCCCGCGCCGCCAACAGATGTTCATTTATTCCGATGACCCTTTCTTTCGGCTGTTTAATTACTCTTTGTCCTCTTGGTAATGAAGCAGGCTGTGTGCTTGTGCCAAAAAGACGTCCCGCAAGATGCTTTGAGCGCTGCGATTTCTGCGCCTGCGCTATCGGACTTTGTGAATCACGATTTTCACTGATGCATGCAAAGGTAAATATGAATCATAAGAGCTTAGTGATGGGAGCTATATAAGCATCGGGAGCTCAGGTTACGAAAGCGTTTGTTGGCACTGGGCTTTGATTTGTTCATTGCTTTCCGATGCGACTGCGTGCACACAATAACTGCTGAAATGAGCTCCTGAACGCTTCTGCTTACGCTTGACTGGTTTGTCTTCGTCTCATCAGGCTTTAAATTTATACTGACACCTATCGGCATGGATGCATGAAGTTGGTTTATTATGATTTAAGCCTTGTACTGAAGCCCAAATCAGAAAAAGTTGGGGACAGTATGGAAAATGCGAATAAAAAAAGGAAGTAGTGAAAACAAAGTTCCTTATGATTTATTTATTTATTTATTTATTTATTTATTTATTTATTTATTTATTTATTTCAAGATAAACATGTATTCCAATTTTGGTTCTTGCAAAACATTTCAAACATTTCAACATTTCAGTGGAACAGTAAAGCATTTACCACTCTGTAATGCTGTCATTCTTTTTCACAACACTTAAGTGAAGTGTCGAGACTTCAATCGAGAGGATCACGTGCTTAAAGGGTCACGAAACACCAAAACACATTTTTTGAGCTGTTGACAGTCGTATATGTGTCCCACACTGCTAAAAACACTATTAGGACACCTATATTTCACTAAAAAGTGTAAATTGGTTGTTTTTGCGTTATTTCAAGCAAATTCGTACTTCCGGTTTGAAACGTATTTTTGAAGCTGCGTCACGGCCATGACATAATAGCGTGTATTCCAGCGTGCAGACTGGACGTCTGTGCCAGAGTGAGTCTTATTACGTCTTACAGTGTGCTGCATTAATGCATGAGTAAGGCTTGGTTCAAACCAATCAGCGCGCTCTATTGTGCAACTTCATTAATATTCATTACTGTCAGAGTGTAGATGGCAGAGACGCCACGTTGTGTTGGCAAAACAAGCGTGAAGTGTTGCTTTTATAGTTTGCTGCCGTTAAGTTTTGTTTTCATTTTCTCTCTGTGAGAGCTCAGCTGGAGTCACGTGTGGATTAACAGTGTTCGCGACGCTCGACAACAATAACTTACGTGTCTAAGGAGGATTATTGTTTACCTGAGAGCTGTTCTCATCTGCAAACGCTGAAATCCAGATTCGCTTTAGTCTCCTCTTAATAAAGACGCGGCTCTAGTTGCTGGTGATTGTCCTGTCTCTACAGATTTGGTAAGTGAGCGACCAGTGCTCTTTGTTTATTCAGTTCGTATTTTATTCGTATCAAACAAACTATTGCAACGAGTGTAAACAAGTTAGCACTAACAGTTACAACCAAACTATAACCTCGTGTTGGATTTTGTGAACGGATTAACACACGCGGCTTTCTGACGCTACCTGCCGTGTGCATCTAAGTTTCTGGGAAATGCAGAGTTTTTTTTTCTCTCATTCGCCGTGCGGTATCAAACATTGCATGAAAAATACACACTTAGAGCAGCGCCTCGAATCAAATATCACGTTTGTCGGGAGGGACATGAATGAATTCCCTGAATGAAAGAGCCAAACTGCAGTTAAAGTCCAACATTTAATAATCTGGCAAATAATTCGACTACAGATGTCCATGTAAACACAGTCACATTGTCCGCTGTGGTTGTGTGTTTTGACTCTGAAATTCAGCGCGCCCAAATAGACACTCCCACACCAAGCCTCTTTTGTTCCTCCGACACTCCCCCCTAAACAGAGCTGGACACGCCCACTTTTCTGACTTTTTCCAAAGTAGAGGTGTGAAAACACACTGCTGAAACGAGGGGGTTTCATGGCCCTTTAAGATTGCTTGCAGCCGGTCTCGCATTATTCAATTTAGGATTCACCAATCAGACGATTCCTAAGCAGACATCCCAAATCTCCCGGAAGTTGCGAGAGTATCCCGCAAATCGATAGAGACTCCCGGATGCCCGCAAATGAATGATAATCTCCCGGAAATCGTGCGTCTCCCACCTGCCCCTAAATACGTTGCTCACCCCTCTCCACCGCATCCTTCCTAGCTCTTCAGGTACGTCACGCAACTCTCCCCCACTGCTCTTCAGGTACGTCCCGCACAACTCACCCCTACCGCTTTCACGAAAACGCAATGTCCACTACAGAGGACACAAGTCAATGGGCGGGCTCTCAGGAGGTTATTAGTTGGTTGGTTGGTTGGTTTAATGATTGACAGGGGCAGGTGCTCAACGCGATCGTAAAGGAAAGCAAGGGGGGTGGGGGATGGGGGCGATCGCAAAGTGAAGAGAGGGGTGAGGGAATGGGTTGGGGGCGATCGCAAATTGGAGAGCGGGGGGAGGGGGTGGGTAGTGCTGCTCAGAGGGACACCTCAGCCAATGAGGGCGGGCTGATTTCTTGCCCTATACTGCTCCTGTCCCAACTTATTTTGGAATGTGTTACAGGTCTGAATGACAGGAAAGGATGTATATTTACTAATGAAATGAAGTTGACCAAACAATAATGAAATAATTTGTGTTTATATCGTCTGCAATGAAAAACAAGTTAAAGTAAATTTGGAAATCACTACTTTCTTTTTTATTTGCATTTTCCATACGGTCCCAGCTTTTTGTTTTTTGGGGTTGCAAATATGAATATGAAGCATTAAGGAATAAACTGGCATGTTAGACTGCTTGTTTTAACACTGCACCAAATTTGCAGTCTCTGCATATTAAACTGCACCGGGAGAAAGCCTTTTACCACTGTGAAAATAATAATAATAATAAATAAATTGCACACTTCACCTTTAAGCTACTTAATCTTTCCCACTTATTTATTCTGCTTGTGTCTCGGTTAGCTTTAAAAATGCAGTGAGAATACTTTGATATTCATCATGGCAACAGTAATATGTTTCCACATTATTAATTTCCAATAAGAGTGACCCTGGACTGTGCGAGTGACTGAGATCTCAGCCCTCAATCTACTCTGTGCCCTTCAGAGAGCCACAAACCTCCTGTTGCGGAAGGGAATTGTCCATGTTATTAGTTTACTACAATATGCTTTGAATGAAAACGGATTTCTAATGTTTCCTTTTAAAGACAGAAGTTTTTGTTCCTGTGGTGGCCTTAGCTTTCACATAATCTAAAAAAAAAAAAAAAGATTTTAGATTTCCTTTTCCCACCCTTTTCCCACTAAATCTGTATTTATTCCACCAACATTTAATTTTATTTTTATGTAGTTTAATAGCTATATATATTAAAATGCTTTTTAAAATGAGCCCTGTTTTGCTATATTTTATTTATTTATATTTGTTATTTATTTATTTTTATTTATTATTAATATTTTATTTATTTATTTTTGTTTATTTATTTGATATTTTATATAATTTTAATTTATGCATATATATATTTAATTAAATTTCATTATTATTTTATTTTATTGTATTTTTATGTTTAATATGTTTTTTATATTTTATTGATTTATTTATTTTGTTTTATTATTTAAATTATATATATATATATATATATATATATATATATATATATATATATATATATATATATATATATATATATATATATATATATTATAAAGGTTTTTCATTTTACTTTATTTTATTTATATTCATTTTATATATTTCAATTTATTCAGATTTTATTTTTTATTATTTATTTAATTTAATTATATTTTATTTTATTTTACATTTTTGTATTTATTTAAATTTTTATTTATTTCTTATTCTACGTTTTTTCAATTTATATAAATTTAATTTTTTTCTATTATTATTTATTTTATTTGTGGATTGCATTTTGGTTATATTATTAGTAAAATATTCTGTAATATCCTACTCACAAAAAAGAGATCACCTAAATCTTGGATTACAACAGGGTAAATAAACAGGAAATGCTATCTCTACAATATACTTGCATGTTATGACATCTTGATGTTAAACTAGGGACTGAAGTAACATTTATAGTGTGACAATTTTGTGTAATATAGGAGAAGAAGAAAACCATGCATCAACCAAAATACTGCCTAAAGAGAATAATTTATTATACGAAAATCAAAGACAGACAGAAAATAGTAATGATAAATAAAAAAGAATAAGATAGATAACAACAAATAACCACAACAAGTAAATTATATACAATTTATACCAGCAACCATCCAAAACAATAAACCACGGAGGAGAAGAGGACAAAAGTGGCGCTGAAAGAAAATAAAAATTACAAAAAATCAAAATCAAACTAACTCAATATAACCCTTTTAGCTAATAAAAAAAAATAATAAACAAAAGCAAGTCACCGTGTTTGCATGCCCCAACTTACCTACTCTAATCCTGACCAAAATAAAATACAAGAAAAATACAAAGACAGCGCTCTTTCCATTTCCAGTCTTTCCATTTCTGACTCATCTATCCATAGGTAACAAAACAGCCAAAATTGAGTATATTATATTATATTATATTATATTATATTATATTATATTATATTATATTATATCATATTATATTGTGTTTATTTATTTTATTTTTTGTTTTATATTTCATTTCCTTTTATTAACTGTAACCACTGACTGCTATATGAATCAGATTCTGCCAAAAATATTCTATAATATTCTAGTCATGAAAAAAGTCAGCTCTATCTTGGATTACCTGGAAGTAAAATAGGAAGAAATGCTATCCCTTTAAAATATAATTGCATCGTTCCATTCCTGGCCCACCTAACTATAGGTAACAAAACACTCTAAATTGGCTAACTTTCACTCTAGCATTTCCTCCATCCAGCAGGAGTTCCTGTACTGGTTTCTCATGCAGTGCGTAATGAAGGAACTGATCACTCTGTGTGCACCTCGTCTTATTCACCGTTCACAGCTCTTTATAATTATTGCTTCCCATTTCTGTCAGCAGCACTGCCGTAGAGACAGGCTTTTAAAAGCCACTTGGACATTCAGTTTTATAAAGGAATGAAACACAAGGGCTTATTTTTGACTCATTTTTGGCTTATTTTTTTTCAGTATTGCTTTAGTCCGCACTTTCTGCTGCACATACACACCCAATCTCAATTTACATTACATTTAGTGCAACAAAAAAAAAAAAAAACGTTGATACTTTAATTAAAGGAGAGTCAATAAACTTTACTTTAAATTAACGGTCAGTTATTTAAAATGCAAAGATGACGTTTGAGATGTCTTTGTGCAACGTAAAATAAAATAAATCATTTTTAAAAATCTTATCTTTGTCATGACCACTTCATGGAACTATCCCTTTAAAATATTGACTGATTGATTCAATCAATTAATTAATCGGTTGATCGGTTGTGTTAATGGTTGGTCGATTTATTGGTCGACTGTTTGGCTAATTTAATTGATTGAATGATTAGTTGGTTGGTTGATTGTTTGGTTTATTTATTGGTTAGTTGATTTATTGTTTGACTGGTTGGTTGTTAGATTAGTTGATTGATTGGCTGGTTGGTTTATTGATTGATTTATTGGTTGGTTTGTTGGTTGTTTGGTCGGTTATTGGTCAGTTGATTTTATTGATTGGTGGGTTGGTTTGATTGACTGGTTGCTTGGTTGGTTGGTTAGTTGAGTTTATTGACTGGCTGGTTGGTTTATTGATTGATTTATTGGTTGGTTGGTTTGTTGGTTTATTGTTTAATTGATTGGCTGGTTGATTTATTGATTGATTTACTGGATGGTTTATTGTTTGGTTGGTTGGTTGATTGGTTGATTGGCTGGCTGGTTGGTTTATTCATTGATTTATTGGTTGGTTGCTTGGTTGGTTTATTGTTTAGTTGATTGGCTGGTTGGTTTATTGATTGATTTATTGGTTGGTTTCTTGTTTGATTCGTTGGTTGGTTGGTTGGTTGGTAGATTGGTTAGTTGACTAATTGTTTAGTTGGTTGGTTGGTTGGCTGGCTTGTTTATTCATTGATTTATTTGGTTGGTTGGTTGGTTTATTGTTTAATTGATTGGCTGGTTGGTTTATTGATTGATTTATTTGTTGGTTTATTGTTTGATTGGTTGGTTGGTCGGTTGGTAGGTAGGTTAATTGGTTAATTGGTTAGTTGGTTGGTTGGTTGGCTGGCTGGTTTATTCATTGATTTATTTGGTTGCTTGGTTGGTTTATTGTTTAATTGATTGGCTGGTTGGTTTATTGATTGATTTATTTGTTGGTTTATTGTTTGATTGGTTGGTTGGGTAGGTTAGTTGGTTAATTGGTTAGTTGGTTGGTTCATTGGCTGTTTGGTATTTTGCTTGATTTATCGTTTGGTTGTTTGGTTGGTTGGTCGGTCTATTCATTGATTGATTGAATCGGTCAGTCAATCGATCAGTTGATTTATTGGTCAGTGTAGGGGTTGGTAGGTTGATTTTATCAATTGATTGGTTAGCTGGTTGATTGGTTGGTTGATTTTATTGGTTATTTGGTTGGTCGATTGGTTGATTTTATTTGTTGGTTGGTTTATTGATTGTTTGGTTGGTATATTTATAGATTGATTCAATCTGTCGATCGGCTGATTGTTTTGGTCATCAGTTGGTTGGTTGGTTGGTTGGTTGGTTTTATTTATTTATTTAGTTTTTTTTTATTAGTTGGTTTATTGTTTGGTTGGTTGTTTTGTTGGTTGGTTGGTTGGTTTAATGTTTGATTGGTTAGCTGGTTGGTTTATTGATTGGTTAATTTTATAGATTGGTTGGTTGGTTTATTGTTTGATTGGTTAGCTGGTTGGTTTATTCATGGGTTTATTTTATATATTGGTTGGTTTGTTGGTTGGTTGGTTTATTGTTTGATCGGTTAGCTGGTTGCTTTATTGATGGGTTTATTTTATGGATTGGTTGTTTGGTTGGTTGGTTGGTTGGTTGATTGTTTGGTTGGTTTGTTTCACATCATTAATCCCAGAGAGTTTTGTCTAAGTGGCAAACTTCACATAATATATATATATATATATATATATATATATATATATATTAAAAATACTTAAAAATAAACAAGTAAAAATAATTTTAAAAAAGCAGCACAGTCCAATTAAATGCTTAGTTCTGGAAACTATACGCATGTTACCAGCCAATCAGAATCAAGCATTCAACGGCCCGCTAGTATAAGCAGCTGTACTGAGTGGTAATAACAAACTCAAAAGTACTTTTAAATTAACCCTGAACACTTATTTCAGTACGAACTATTACTGAACAATTGAGTTAAACTTCAGGACAGTTCTTGTTCACTCATAATGCTGGAAGACATGTGGAGAATGAAAGCACCACAGATGAAGCAAATGAAAAACAAAAAGGTTTTGGAGGAACGTGTTGATGAGTCCCTGACATGCCATCTACACTGAGATCTGCAGGTCACGTCAATAATGCTGGAGTGACGAGCTACACAAAGAGGCGTATTGATCCCTCTTTTTCTTCTGGCCTGTTCAACCCTCAGTCTCTCTCGCTCCCATTACATCAAAGCTCTGAGCGTATATGCATGCTCACCAGGACTAGGCAGCTTTCACAACAATATTTATATTTTAAATTATTAAAAACCATATTGCTGACAAATGGGTGGAAGTATGATGTCACTTGAGGACAGACAGACAGACAGACAGACAGACAGACAGACAGACAGACAGACAGACAGACAGACAGACAGACAGACAGACAGACAGACAGACAGACAGACAGACAGACAGACAGACAGACAGACAGACAGACAGACAGACAGACAGACAGACAGACAGATAGATAGATAGATAGATAGATAGATAGATAGATAGATAGATAGATAGATAGATAGATAGATAGATAGATAGATAGATGAAACTACATTCAGTGCCGTCTTCTCCTGTTTAAAAATCCCAGCTCGGCTCTGGCCTGCTGTGGAATTACTGATATCAGGTGCATATTCATTTCAGCGGCAGAACGAAGGGAAGAGAGATGGAGCGATAATGGTGAGAAGGCAGCAAAGAGAGGTGGAGATATGAGCAGAAGTGAATAATGCGTGCATTCTAATGAAGCGCCAGTAAAACGCCGCACATCCGAAGAGCTTGACATTTCCTTGACCTTCAGCCTTGGAAACAGCAGCAGACTGAAATGAAGAGAAAGAAGTGAGTGCTAATGAGGACGACACCCAGAGAAATGGCTCCCTCGGGACACGTGCCAAACGGACACACAGATCCCAGCGCAGACTGATCCACATGTGGAGAACAGCCCAGCGCTTCAGCCACTGATCAATACTGCTGATTCTCAAGCACAGGCAATGGTCAGAATGGACCGAGGATTCGTTTTGTGCAGTGTTTGACCTGAGAGATTTCACAGTATTTCCTATTATATTTTTACTTCTGGAGAAAGTTGTATTTGTTTTTATTTTGGCTAGAATAAAAGCAGACTTTTATAATAATAAAAAAAAAATTTAAGATCAATATTATTAGCAATATATATTTCCGACTGTCTAAAGAACAAACCACTGTTATACAATGATTTGCCCAATTACCCTAACTTTCACCTAATTAAGCTGGTTAAGTCTTTAAATTTCACTTAAAGCTGAATAGTATCTTCTATAATATCATTTAGATATTGTCATCATGGTAAATATAAAATAAATCAGTTATTAAAATTATTATGTTTAGACATGTGTTGAAAAAATGTTATAATTCAAGGGCTAATATTTCAAGAGGGGTAATAATTATGACTTTAATTGTATAATATTAATTAAAGGTTATGGGTTACATTAAAATGTTGAACTAATAAACTTAAAAGCACCAACATGATTTAAGAAACATTCACTTTATGTGCAGCATGTAGGAACTTTTAATTATCTTTGCAAAAAAAAAAAAATTAGTTATAAGAAAGCCTTTTTTTCTTTAAGCCTTTCTATATTTTTATTTTATTGTATTTTAATTCATCTTAGTCAATTTATTTTAACATTTGAAAATGCATACAAAAAGACAATACGCAGAAACAACACAAATAAAAACAATAAAATAAATAAATAAAATAAATACATTCTAATAAGGTACCACTATAATAAGGTTTTATTAGTTATTGTTAGTTAATGCACTTACTAACATGAACAAACAATGAACGATACATTTATTACAGTATTTGTTCATGTTAGTTAACATTAGTTGACAAAAAAAAGTCATTCATTGTTAGTTCATGTTAACTCATGTGAACATTAAAAAAATTAAAAAACAAGAAAATAAACCACAATATATATATATATATATATATATATATATATATATATATATATATATATATATATATATATATATATATATATATATATATATATATATAATAAAAAGAAATTAAAAATTTGTTAACTGAATACAAAGTTTATTATAATGTGCCTTTTCTCCCCAAACACCATATGGTAAATTTAGCATTTTCTTCCATTACTGAAAAACTTGTTAAATTAGCCTTGAACAAAATGGAAAATACTAGAAAGTTTATTTAAGTCACTTTGAACGTGGCATGGTTGCCAGACGGGCTGGTCTGAGTATTTCAGAAACTGTTGATCCACTTGGCTTTTCACGCACAACCATCTCTAGGGTTTACAGAGAATGCTATGAAAATGAGAAAATATCCAGTGAGCGGCAGTTCTGTGGCCACAAATGCCTTATTGATGCCAGAGGTCAGGGGAGAATGACCAGACTGGTTACAGCTGATAGAAAGGCAACAGTAACTCAAATAAGCACTCGCTACAACTGAGATCTGCAGAAGAGCATCTCTGAACACACAACACGTCCAACTTTGAGGCAGATGGGCTACAGCAGCAGAAGACTACACCGGGTGCCGCTCCTGTCAGCTAAAAACAGGACACTGAGGTGACAATTCACACAGACTCACCAAAACTGGATTATAAAGGATTGGAGAAACGTTGCCTGGTCCAAAAAGTCCCAAATTCTGCTGCCACATTCGGATGGTCGGGTCAGAATTTGGCATCAACAACATGAAAGCATGGATCCATCCTGCATTGTATCAACGGTTCAGGCTGGTGGTGGTGGTGTAATGGTGTTGGGGATATTTTTTGGCACACTTTAAGCCCATTAGTACCAATTGAGCATTGTGTCAACGCCACAACCTACCCGGGCGTTGTTGCTTACCATGTCCTTTTATGACCACAGTGTACCCATCTTCTTATCCTTACTTACTGTAATAAAGCTCAGACTGGTTTCTGGAACATGAAAATGAGTTCACTGTGCTCAGATGGCCTCCACAGCCACCGGATCTCAATTCAGTAAAGCACCTTTGGGTTGTGGTGGAATGGGAGATTGGCATCATGGATGTGCAGCCAAATAATCAGCAGCAACTGCGTGATGCTATCATGACAATATGGAGCAAAATCTCTGAGGAATAGTTCCGGTACCTTGTTGAATCTCTGCCACAAAGGATTAAAGCAATTCTGACGCCCAAAAGGGGGTCCAACCCGGTACTGGTAAGGTGTACCTAATAAAGTGGCCGGTTATATTAAATTAAAATTAAATCAGGGTAGAATCTGCTTTGCACAGCTGCCTGAAATCACAAGAATTAGTCAAATGCCCTATACTTGAATGCATATCTTATTTGTGTGTCATTTTTAAAAGAGCACACATGTTTGTGCATGAATGCCAAAGGGAGCCCTAGAGTAAAATCTACCAGAATATGGTTCAAATGACATGAAGACGTTACAGTGATCACTAAAACTAGCTATTTAAGTTGTCCAAAGGATAATTTTTTGTTAGTTATTCACTACATCATTATTCTGGAAGCACACCTCTGGTTCAGATGGGTCAGTCACTGCACTATAAAACATGCAGAAATCCTCCTTCTCTATTGACAGGCACTCAGAGTCACTCTGCACTACACTGAAATAATTATCAGTGAGAAAGATGTTACAAATGTGCAGTGCAATGTGCCTGAAGTGTGGCAGCAGACTTTATTTAACCTCATTCCTGTCTGCTGTCGTTGACGTCACATCTCTAAAGATGAGTTCAGGGGCATTTGAGCGGAGGCTGAGGCCAGTCAGTGTTATTAGGACTTCACTTTCCTTTGAATTATTAGCCACATGGCATTTAAAACCCAGAAAAAAGTGTCCAGATTTGAGCGGAGATAAAGCAAAGATGGCAGCATGCGGGGTCATGTACTTGTAGATGAATGCGAATGTGAACGGACAGCTCTCAAAAGGTATTACAGACCTCCAAGCTTCTAAGAATCATCTGAAAAGCTTTAAGCCTTGCTCATGAATATTAATTAGGTGATGTAACGCCCCTGCAGTAGCTGTAACTGATTCAGTGAAAAGCAGGTAACCTACTGATAGAAGGAGTACAATTAGCGCTTATAGACTGATCGTTCAATCGGCTAGTGATGCAACCGGCTGGAACAGGGAGATTATTTTATTTTATAGCATACAATTAATTACAAAATAAAATAACAAAAAATGTGCAATAAAAAAAAAATCAATAAATAATTCAGGCATATATGCATACTTAAAAAAATTAACCAAAACAATTAGGGTGCTTTCACTTCTGCCTTATTTAGTTTGATTGAATCGCACTAGAGTTCGTTTTCTGTTTTGGTACGGTTCGTTTGGGCAGGTGAGAATGCAGCAATCGTACTCGAGTGCGCACCAAAAGAGGACCAAATAAGTGTACCGAGATCTACTTGAAGAGGTGGTCTCTACGCTTTCAAACGAACCCTGGAGCGGTTTGTTTGTTGTGAGAATATGATCCGCTTTACCAACAGAGAGAGGGGAAAACATTACCTGATGGATTGTTGGTAATATTTCCACGAGATGACCATGTTGCAGTTTAGCTAAATTAATTCACATCTCCTCCTGAAGTGACGAGCGATGCATTAAACACTGTTTTCCAGCCACGGCCGCGCTTCATTTTCGTAATGTGTAGTTTGTCTAAAGCAAGGATAAAATCAGCCAGCGCAGTCGTCCCTCCAGAGTAAAAGGTTTTGTTTATCTGCGGGAGTTCACTGGCATTTTCCCGCACGTGAATTCTGACCAATCAATAAGCAGTTTAGGAAATATGTTCAACAACATCTGGCCAATGAGAGATGTGGATTTTGTCAGATGACTGCATTTTGGTTCGTTTCAACTGGTTCGGACCAAAGCCAGCAGTGTGGTGTGAAAACGACCCAAAGATGGCAGAAGATGCAACAATGTATCATTTATTGCGCTTGGTCCGGACCAAACGAAGCGAACTACACATGTGAAAGCACCCTTAGTTAAAGCAGTGGTTCTCAAACTGTGGTATGTGTACCACTAGTTTGTACGCGGTCTGCCTTCTAGTGGTACACAGAGTAATCCAATACGTCATATGTACATGCAACATATATTTAAAATTGATAAAAATTGTTCATTTATGATAGTGATGACATATAGCTGATATTTTTAAGAACAGTAGCCTATAATTTTTAAAGAAATTTTAAAAGCACATTTTAATTTAAAGGTTGACATTTTATTTATTTATTTTACATTTAAGCACAGTACAGTGTTAATGTTTAAACAATTTTTAAGGTTTAAAGTGGCTGATTATAATAAATATTATTAATAATAGTAATTAATCTGCTACGTTTTTAAACTGTGCAGAGCTGTAGCTGCTTAATAGCTGTACAACGCTACTGTATTTCAGTACTGGTCATTTGATGGTACTTGGAGAGACAATTTTTTCTGAGGTGGTACTGGATAAAAAAGTTTGAGAACCAAAAAAGTTATAAAAGAGTAAAAAAGATAAAAAGTTGAGTTAAAGCATGATTAAGTGAGGGAGTAAGTGAGTGAGAGTAAGAGAGTAAGTGAGTGAGTCAACGGGCCCTTTCATACACCCAGTGTCATAAGAGGCAAAACATGTTTGACATGACTGAATTGCTATTTTCAGACCAGCGCAACCATATATATATATATATATATATATATATATATATATATATATATATATATATATATATATATATATATATATATATATATATATATATATATATATATATATATATATATATATATATATATAAACATATAAATAAATATTTATAAACATGTATATAAATATATATAAACATGTATATAAATATATATAAACATATATATATATATATATATATATATATATATATATATATATATATATATATATATATATATATATATATATATATACATATATATATATGTATATATATATATATATATATATATATATATACATATATATATGTATATATATATACATACATATATGTATATATATATACATACATATATGTATATATATATACATACATATATATATACATACATATATATATATATATATATATATATATATATATATACACACACACACACACACACACACACATATATATATATATATATATATATATATATATATATATATATATATATATATATATATATATATATATATATATATATATATGGGTGCCAGGTAACTCTTATCACCAATTACTAATATTAACCAAAATAAATAATAAACAACGGGAACCAGATAAAACCCTCTGAGACAAATATTAAAGTCATTAAAATAAAGTCTGTATTCATCAATAAAAAAAAAATATCATCAACAAAAAACAATAAGACAATTATCACAACAAAACAAAAACCTTGGCACTTAAATCTGTTCAATGTTGAATGCTTTAGCACCTCCAAGTCCGAGGCCTGGTACTCCACCAGAAAAAGGTGGCTTGCCATTTCCAGACTGGAGGAAAGTCCTTACCCCAGGTGGAGGAGTTTAAGTATCTCGGGGTTTTGTTCACGAGTGAGGGAAGGATGGACCGTGAGATTGACAGGTGGATTGGTGCAGCGGCAGCAGTAATGTGGTCGATGTACTGGTCCGTTGTGATAAAGAAGGAGCTGAGCTGAAAGGCAAAGCTCTCAATTTACCGGTCAATCTTCCTACTCTCACCTTTGGTCATGAGCTTTGGGTCATGACCGAAAGAACAAGATCTCAGATACAGGCGGCCGAAATGAGTTTCCTTTGCAGGGTGGCAGTGCACACTCTTATTGACAGAGTGAGGAGCTCTTTCAACCAGGAGGAGGTCAGAGTAGAGCCGCTGCTCCTCCACATCGAGAGAAGTCAGCTGAGGTGGCTCGGTCATCTGTTTTGGATGCCTCCTAGACGCCTACCAAGGGAGGTGTTCCAGGCATGTCCCACCAAGAGTAGGCCTCGGGGAAGACCCACGACACGATGGAGGGACTATGTCTCTCGGCTGGCCTGAAAATGCCTCGGGATCCCCCTGGAGGAGATGGAGGAAGTGTCTGGGGAGACCAAAGTCTGGGGTTCTCTCCTAAAGGCTGATTTATACTTCTGCGTCAAACACCGGCGTAGGCTACGGCGCTGACGCATAGCCCTTCGCCGTGGCCATCGCCGTCACTGACGTGCACCTCTCAAAAATTGTAACTACACGTCGCAACAACGCGTAGCGCAAGCTCTGTGATTGGTCGGCTTGGTAGCGCTGACGAGTCTGGGCGGGACCGAAAGCCGCGCGAATGGCGCGAGCGATTGTTTACAAGTGTGGAGTCCCGTGAAGGAGCTCCGGATGGAAAGTTTTGTTTTGTGTTTACCTCATGGTTAAAGTTGTTGCACGTCCGCCGGTTCCTGCCTCAAAATGAGCGAGTTTGAGTCACTTGTACATCCAGGAAGTGATCAGAATAGCAAAACAGAAGCGAAGAAACTCGACACAGAGGAACATTTACACCTCACTGCCCACTAGCGTTTCGGAAGTGTTAATGCAGACCAACGGAGACAGCGCGCAGAAGTATAAATGCACAGCCACGCACGTTGCCTGCGCCGTGAGTTGCGCCGGTCACTTGACGCAGAAGTATAAACCAGGCTTAAGACTGCTGCCCCCGCGACCCGGCCCCGGAAAATCAATAGAAAATGAATGAAAGAATAAATGTTGAATGCTTTTAAGAACTATTTTTATAGTTTTATTGGGTATAGATCTCAGTGTTAAGCTATGCAAAGTAATCAAGGTTTCTTTATTCTCATTTTGATTTGGAAATACAGAGCAGAACTGAAAACTAAACATGTCATGTGCCAAATTCATCCTCAATAAAGCCGAGTCCGGCCTTCAGGCCTCCAGCTGTCAGTTTTCATCAGCTTTATCATCTGTTATTCACTCTGTTGTATGAAAATATATATTATCAGAGGTCTGAAGCAGGGACCATCACTGCTACCAGTTTAATAGAATTTGGCTGTTATTAGTTAACCGGAGAGTGCCGCATTTTATTGCTTTATTTCATGTGTTTCCCTTTAGGACACTCAAAAATATCTTTGAACTACGAACACAGAGACCTTTAAAAGGGAAAGTTCAACTCCCAAAAAATAAAATCGCTGTAATTGACTCTCCCTCGGGTCATTCAAGATGTAGGTGACTTTACTTGCTTGTAAAACAATAAAGATGATTTTTTTAGCTGAATCTGTGATCCATGCTGAATAATAAAATGCAAGTCAGTGATCAGAGGTCAGTCATCTAAACATCTAGAGCAAAATAACATTAATATCTGTGACTCCTGATGATAGACTTCAGGTTTAAGTCTATCATAAAGAGATGAATGATAGATGATAGGTTTTATGAATTCTGTAAACATTATTTACAATCAGTGTTGGGTGTTATGTATAAATCAACTTAGAGAAGCGCTCGTATTTACTGTATACACATCTATTTTATTTTTATCTATTTTTTAACCAAAGTAGTTTACATTTTTTCATTCCTGATAAACAAGTCTCCTATTTATCAGGAATCACCACAGCGGAATGAACCGCCAACAATTTCATCAATTGTTTTACGCAGCGAATGCCCTTCCAGCTGCTGGGAAACACCCATACATGCTTGCATTCACACACATACTCATACACTACAGCCTATTTAGTTAATCTAATTCCCCTATAGCGCATGTGTTTGGACTGAGGGGGAAATTGCAACACGGGGAGAACATGCAAACACTATGCAGAAATGCCAACTGGTCCAGCAGTGTTGTTCTTCCCGTGTTGTAATTGACTGGACAGGTTTTGTAAAGGTAATGCTATTAAAAATGATACGCAAATATATAGTTTTGTTTATTGCATATATTTTAGTTTGTTTGCACTTCTTGATTTATTTTGTTTTTTGCTGTTCATTTTTTTTTAGCAAATATTATTTTTATTTCTCAAAACTTAATTTTCCCAGTTTTTAATTTTTGTTAGAAAAAGATATTTTTTATTTCTCAAAAATTTTTGATTTACGATTTTTGGAGATTTGCATTTATTTATTTATTTTTGCTCAACAGTTTATTTTTTGTTTGCAAAACTTCTTTTATTTTATCTTTTATTTCTTTTATCTTTTATTTTGCAACTAAATATGGCTCTAGATTCACTCCATAGCTGGACCATATGGCGTTTCTGCATAGAGTTTGCATGTTCTCCCTGTGTTAGCGTGGGTTTCCTCTGGGTGCTTGGCATAGGCAGAAGGTGAACAAACTCCAGGGTAAGGCTAAGATAAGCACTGCCCTTTCATGCATTTGAAAAGATTTGCGACCAACACATTAAATTATTTTACTACACTACCCACTATATAAAAATCTATATATTAAATAAAATGCATTGTATATATTAATTTCATTCATTCACTCATTTTCCTTTTGGCTTAGTCCCTTGATTTATCAGGGGTCGCCACAGCGGAATGATCCGCTGCAGCTGATGCCCGTCCAGCTGCAACCCAGTACTGGGAAAGTATTAAATTAAATTAAATTAAATTAAATTAAATTAAATTAAATTACATATATTATGTTATATTATATTAAATTTAATTATATTATATTATATTATATTATATTAAATTATATTATATTATATTATATTATATTATATTATATTATATTATATTATATTATATTATACTGTATTATATTATATTATACTATATTATATTATATTATATTATATTATATTATATTATATTATACTATAATGTATTATATTGTATTGTATTGTATTGTATTGTATTGTATTGTATTAAATTATATTATATTATATTATATTATATTATATTATACTATACTGTATTATATTATATTATATTATACTATACTATATTATATTATATTATATTATATTAAATTATATTATATTAATTATATTATATTATATTATATTATATTATATTATATTATAGATTATTGGTATAAAAATTTTGTTTTTGTTTTTAGAGCTGCTGCGAACTCCAGTCAAAAACAGCGCTCAACAGTGCAAACTGCGGTGTTGGACAGTTCCATTTTTGTTCGGAGGGGGATTTTAAATTCGATTGACAAACTTACAATAACCAAAGTATTCTGTTAATCATCAATATTAAATTACATTCATATTCCGCCTTACACCCGTGACATGTTCACAATGCTTTTTTTTTTTTTTTTCCTGCTATCTCCATGGTCTCTAGCCAGGTGGAGGCTAAGCCTTCCCCAGTCTTACAGACGCTCTGCCTGTGGTGCTCGGGTCTCCCACAGTCCAAACACATGCACTATAGGTGAATTGAATAAACTAAATTGGCCGTAGTGTATGAGAGTGTGTGTGTGAATGAGTGTGTATGGGTGTTTCCCAGTACTGGGTTGCAGCTAGAAGGGCATTCACTGCGTAAAACATATGCCGGAATAGTTGGTGGTTCATTCCGTCTTGGCAACCCCTGACAAATAAAACTAAGCTGAAGGAAAATGAAGGAATAAATGCTATCCCTTTAAAGCCTTTACAACGTCTACAAGAAAGACATCAGCAACACAACAACCTAAAAACAAGGACTTCCAGCCACATTCTGGTGAAAATGGAGTACAGACAGTGTCAAATACCATGGCTATTGTTTTGTGCTGGTCTCCAATCCATCATCATTATGAGCAAAATAAGAGTGCTGGAGACAGAGAGAGAGGAAAAAAAGCAGAGAGATGGGAAACATTGCATTGTAATTCAGCTGAAAACATGCGCTGCGCTCCAGATTTTCCATTTATGTACGTCCAGGCAGCGCCACGCATGTCTGACTCCCCGGATCAACAAATAAAGCCCATGTGGCCCACTGAGAAGATACACATGCACGCACACAACCATTCATTTGCCTAAACGCAACAGGAGAAGTGCATTGGTTTATCATGGACGGCACCCGTGACAGATGGCATGTTTTATTGCTCGTCACGTAGGAGAATATATTGTCTGCTTTTGGAAAAACACTCCATTTTAATATATGCCTCCTGCTGGCTTTAAAAGCATCAGGAGGCCTGCTTGACCTTGTTATCTGCGTTGAGAACAGGATCGGATGTTTTACTGTAGTGGTAATTGTGTAGTCTTTGTCGTAATTTACCACAGATGAAGTGTTTTATGCACAGCAAAGCTCTGTTTATTACTAGGACTTTTGAGGAAAGAGTTTCAGCAAGAGAGTTGCCTGGGGATTTCATTCAACTTCTTTTCTCTTTCTTTTTTTTGTGGAAGAAACTTTACTGTTCTGTTACAAGATCTCTAATGCAAGCAGGCAAGTGAATTGGTGAACAAACAAGCTAAACAATAAAAATAAACAAACCTTATGAGGGGAAAAATAATTTCACTATGAAGTTTTTTTTTATTGCATTTACTGAAACTGTGTTTGTTCATTCATTCATTCATTCATTCATTCATTCATTCATTCATATATATATTTATTCATTCATTATTTTATTCATTCATTCATTCATTATTTTATTCATCCATCCATTCATTCAGTCATTTATTCATTCATTCAATAATTTGCTCCTTCTTTCCTTCATCCATCCATCCATCCATCCATCCATTCATTATTCCTTCATCTATTCATTCATTTTTCATCAATTCATTCATCTATTCATCAATTAATCTATCCATCCATCCATCCATCCATTCATTCATTCATTCATTCATTCATTCATTCATTCATTCATTCATTCATTCATTCATATATATATTTATTCATTCATTAGTTTATTCATTCATTTATTCATTATTTTATTCATCCTTCCATTCATTCAGTCATTTATTCATTCATTCAATAATTTGCTCCTTCTTTCCTTCATCCATCCATCCATCCATCCATTCATTATTCCTTCATCTATTCATTCATTTTTCATCAATTCATTCATCTATTCATCAATTAATCTATCCATCCATCCATCCATCCATTCATTCATTCATTCATTCATTCATTCATTCGTATATATATTTATTCATTCATTATTTTATTCATTCATTCATTCATTCATTATTTTATTCATCCTTCCATTCATTCAGTCATTTATTCATTAATTCAATAATTTGCTCCTTCTTTCCTTCATCCATCCATCCATCCATCCATCCATCCATCCATCCATTCATTATTCCTTCATCTATTCATTCATTTTTCATCAATTCATTCATCTATTCATCAATTAATCTATCCATCCATCCATCCATCCATTCATTCATTCATTCATTCATTCATTCATTAATTCATATATATATTTATTCATTCATTAGTTTATTCATTCATTTATTCATTATTTTATTCATCCTTCCATTCATTCAGTCATTTATTCATTAATTCAATAATTTGCTCCTTCTTTCCTTCATCCATCCATCCATCCATCCATCCATCCATCCATCCATCCATCCATCCATCCATCCATTCATTATTCCTTCATCTATTCATTCATTTTTCATCAATTCATTCATCTATTCATCAATTAATCTATCCATCCATCCATCCATCCATCCATTCATCAATCCATCCATCTACTCATTCATGCATGCATGCATTCATTCACATTTAAAAAATTGTAAAGCAAAAAAAAAACAAAAAAAAAAAACATTGTAACCAATCAAATGCTCTCTAGTTTTTGGCATGCACTGCCCCCTTTAAGTTGTCTCTCATTTGCTTTTCATTTGATGCACTCAAGCATTATCACTCTCACTGGCAAAGCAATGAAAAACAAAACGCTATTGGCTGTTTTTAAAAAGAGGGTGGAGCTATTCTATGTCCCACTCTCATTGTATTTTGATTGAGATTACGTCACACATCCATTAAAACTGCATATTTTAAAGCACTTCATGAAACCTTTAAACATCACTTAACCAGTTAAACTCTGCTGTTATTTTTGAATTTTCGCCTGGATTTTGCCTACCCAAATTTAAAAGCTTCCCAAATCCACATGCAGAGGTGTAAATGCAAAAATTTGGTACCATTTTAAAGAAAACCCTTTGAATTTCAATAAAACACTATTGAAAGTGTTTAAAATATCTATATATTTTGTCTGTGTTATAATAAACACCTAAAAAAAAAAAGAGGTGCTTTTTTTGTATTTTTTTTTTTTTTTTATGAAATCAAATTTGAAAGTGTACCTTTTAGGTTGTGTGTGGTCTAGCGTGCTGTAATTAATTTTGGTGGTTCCTGCACATGTTTGTAAAAGGGAAAAAGAAAAAATGTCTCTACCATAATCCATGCAAAAGTTATTGCATTCCAACTGATGAGAGGTGCTGTACAAGCCACAGGGATCGATCATTGTTTTCATATTTCACTATTCTTTTGTTTGATCCAACATAATTCACTGTGTTTGGAGCACGTCAGACATATAAAAGGATTACTTATGCACATCACCTCAAAAACAGAGGAGAAATGGCCCTGAAGCGCACAGCATAAGGTAAGAGATGACAGCTATCTGTGCTATCTGGGGCTGCTTATTGATCATAAATGTATTGTTTTCACTTCTGCGCCTTGGAAACACCACGATTCATTCGACAACTGTTTGATATGTGAATATAATTCAGTAAAAAGAATGCTAGAACCGTATGAGCACCGGCAAGAGCTTTCATTTGAGCTATAACTTGTACATGTGTCATATAAAAAATATGAAAATGAACCAATGTTCAATACCCAGCTCGGGTCTCCAAAATACTGTGTATTTAAGTGTAAATAACTTTTGTACAGTAGAATAAAAACCAAAGTGATGCATATGTGCATAAAATATAGCTTCTACACTTTCAAACGAAACCAGTTAAGGGGGTTTGGTGCAGTGCTAGCCTTTTCACGAGTTCACACTTACATTTATTTAAGCATAAGGCGTATTTGGCATACTGTCCGGGGAGAGGGCTCTGAGCACGGTGAGACATCCCAACTCGAGTTATTACCCTTATCAGGAAACAAAGAGGAGTTGGGATTCGAGTGAAGTATCTAGCCCGGCCCCAGAACACTCCCCCCGGGAATGCAATGCAAGAGGTGAGGTGACGGGGTGGTGGAGGGATGCTTAAGTCGTGAGATGCTGCAGGTAAGACAGCTTTGGTATATATATAGGGGTTTGTTCATGAACTGATTTGATAATGGGATAATTGTCAATGACGTATTCGATACTGAAACTCCTGCGCATGCTCCTCCCGAAATTTGCTTACAAAACATCACTTACAGTTGAAGTCAGAATTATTAGCCCCCTTCAATTTTTTTTTCTTTTTTTTTTATATATTTCCCAAATTATGTTTAACAGAGCAAGGAAATGTTCACAGTATGTCTGATAATATTTTATAATATAATATAATATAATATAATATAATATAATATAATATAATATAATATAATATAATATAATATTAAGCGAGGCAGTGGCGCAGTAGGTAGTGCTGTCGCCTAACAGCAAGATGGACGCTGAGTTGCGGGTTTGAACCTTGGCTCAGTTGGCGTTTCTGTGTGGAGTTTGCATGTTCTCCCTGCCTTCGCGTGGGTTTCCTCCGGGTGCTCCGGTTTCCCCCACAGTCAAAAGACATGTGGTACAGGTGAATTGGATAGGCTAAATTGTCCGTAGTGTATGAGTGTGTGTGTGAATGTGTGTGTGGATGTTTCCCAGAGAAGGGTTGCAGCTGGAAGAGCATCCGCTGGATAAGATGGCGGGTCATTCCGCTGTGGCGACCCCGGATTAATAAGGGGACTAAGCCGACAAGAAAATGAATGTATAATATAATATAATATAATATAATATAATATAATATAATATAATATAATATAGTATAATATAATATAATATAATATAATATAATATAATATAATATAATATAATATAATATAATATAGTATAATATAATATAGTATAACATAACATAATATAATATAATATAATATAATATAATATAATATAGTATAATATAATATAGTATAACATAACATAATATAATATAATATAATATAATATAATATAATATAATATAATATAATATAGTATAATATAATATAGTATAACATAACATAATATAATATAATATAATATAGTATAATATAATATAGTATAACATAACATAATATAAAATAATATAATATAATATAGTATAATATAATATAGTATAACATAACATAACATAATATAATATAATATAATATAATATAATATAATATAATATAATATAATATAATAATATATAATATCAATTATTCAATTTAAATTTAAATTTTAAATAACATAAATACATAAATAAATTGTAATTTAAAAATATATAATAATAATAATAATAATATAATATTTAAAAATAATATAATATTAAATAATACAAATATATACATGAATTGTAATTTTATAAATAAATAAATAATATAATGAATAAATGAATGAATAAATAAATGAATTAATGAATGAATAAATGAATGAATGAATGAATACATTATTAAACTTTTATTTGGTTTTATCCCCCTGTTTTCATTGATAAGCAGATGGCTCACACTAAAATATCTGTTCACTTTCACCATTCTAATATTGTTTCTTCTCCTATCATCTTAAAACCGACACTCCTCAAACACCAAAAGCTCAATACCAGAAGTAGAAGTGAGCGCATGCAGGCGAGTGTTTTCTGCTGACACGTTTAAAAAGACACCCAACGTTTGTTTTATGCTAAAAATCCGCTGGTGTGTGTATGTGTGTGTGTGTTCAGAGTGTGAGCCATGACTGATAGAAAGTGAACCAGTGGCAGAAGCACATATTTGGAGATGTGGCTTTTTCGCCTCTCCTCACACTGTGCTCTTCAGATGGGATTATTTGTGACATGTGGGCCTTTTCTCCACTGAGGCTGGATC
>NC_141039.2:47760000-47772500 GCF_052040795.2 Danio rerio
TAATTTTATTTTATTTTATTTTATTTTATTTTATTTTAATTTTATTTTATTTTATAATAAAAGCAGTTTTTAATTTTTTAAAAGCCATTTTAAGGTCAATATTATTAGCCCCTTTAAGCTCTATATTTTTGATAGTCTACAAAACAAACCATCGTTATGCAATAACTTAACTAATTACTCTAACCTGCCTAGTTAACCTAATTAACCTAGTTAAGCCTTCAAATGTCACTTTAAGCTGTATAGAAGTGTCTTGAAAAATATCTAGTTAAATATTATTTACTGTCATCATGGCAAAGAGAAAATAAATCAGTTATTATTAGAGATGAGTTATTAACACTATTATGATTAGAAATATGTTGAAGAAATCTTCTCTCCGTTAAACAGAAATTGAGGAAAAAATAAACAGGGGCGCTAATTAATAATTCTGACTTCAACTGTACATTAGATTAGTCAGTACTAAAGCCAAATCTAGAGCTTATCTAACAGAACAGCTTACGACAATGGTCCAAAAACTAATACACCCAAATTTGTATGTTATAGAAAAATGTTAAATACAAAATTTGTTAAATTTAGTTTTAAAAAATGCAGTGAAAATTAAGTTTTGAAAAATAAAAATGAAACTTTGAAACAAAAATAGAACTGCAATTTTTTGCACTTCACGTTTCTGCTCGTTTCACTTTGTGGTCCTGGGGGGTCAAGGAAACTTAGGCGTTTACGGCAGGCCTGGACCTACCGGGCTGTAAGACCACCTCGGTGATGCTGTGTCTCCAGGTGATGACATCGCTTTAATGGAGGCAGGTCCGGGCCTGCTGTAATCGCCCAAGTTCCCTTGACTCCGCCCCTTGTCAAATCAGGGCCACAAAATGAAACGCGCAGAAACGTGAACTGCAAAGTGAAAACAGCATCGCAAACTCAAGGTTAACTATATGCAAATAATTTAGAAAATTGTTTTTTTTTTTTTTTTTTGCTCTGCTTGATTTTTATTTGCATTTTTTTTTTTTTGCAAATTTCATTCTTATTTTTTTACATAATTTTCCCTTTGCAGTTTCACAAAAAAAAATCACAAAAACAAATTTTTGCTTTGCTTTTTAATTTATTTATTTTTTTTTTTGCTCAACACTTTATTTTTTTGTTTGCAAAACTTTATTTTATTTTGCAAGCATATATGGCCCTAGATTGATTCCATACATTTATTTATTTATTTATTTATTTATTTATTTATTTATTTAGGCGATGCAGTGGCGCAGTGGGTAGTGCTGTCGCCTCACAGCAGGAATGTCGCTGGGTCGCTATTTCGAGCCTCGGCTCAGTTGGCGTTTCTGTGTGGAGTTTGCATGTTCTCCCTGCGCTTGTGTGGGTTTCCTCCAGGTGCTCCGGTTTCCCCCACAGTCCAAAGACAAGCGTTACAGGTGAATTGGGTAGGCTAAATTGTCCGTAGTGTATGAGTGTGTGTGTGCGAATGAGTGTGTGAATGTTTCCCAGAGATGGGTTGCGGCTGGAAGGGCATCCGCTTAAAAACGTAATGGATAAGTTGGCGGTTCATTCCGCTTTGGCGACCACGGATTAATTAAGGGACTAAGCCAAAAAGAAAAATGAATGAATGAATGCGTGAATTTATTTATAATTTATTTATTTATTTTTATTTTTTTCAATACTATATTTTGTGAAAGTATACAGTATCTGGCTCTAGATTGACTTCATACCATTACACTCTAAAGAAATTGTAACAAGCATAAGTCATGTGTAACAAGCAAAACATCATCTGGCCATTAAATAATTAGAAAAGAAAGCACATTATTTAATGATTAACTGCACAGACATAACATTATGACACCACAAAGCAGATAAGCGTGTCTTTTTTACTGGCACAGTAGTGAATGTGATTACCGGAGTGCTAAGTGCTTTTAAAACAACACCAGACCTAACTTGCTCTCCATTTCACGCTCTTTCTATCCACTCCATCTAAAATGCCATTTATTCATCACGTTAAAGTGCATTATCACAGCTGTCCGACCACCTATTAAACAGAGTACTTTTGGTCATTTCATTTAGACCCAGCGTTTAAGAGAGAAGATAACTTAGCCATGGTATTTTTATGATAGTGCAGCACTCCTCTCCAATCAGAAAAAGGTTAAAGGGTTAAATATCTGGCACACACCGAGCTCAAATGAAGGAAAGTCCTTCGGCTCATGCTAAAATATTCCAATTAATTCTGGAGAGGACACGGAGGAGAGAAAAAAAAAAACACAAAGGGATTAAAATAAATGAAAACATATCATGTATTCCTCAGCATTTATCATGACAATCTCTGAACAGTTTCATAACGTTCGCTTTTCATTTTAATCGAGGAGCCCCTCTAAACAATTACATTTTCTTCAATCTGCATTTGTTTTTAGGCATCCATATGTTAGGATATGCACATAATTGTGGCTATATGCTCCAGGTTGACGTATTTTAACACTCCACGGCTAATTTGGAGCTTTGAAATACTCCCTGTTGTTCCGTTCTGTCAGGTTGTGACAATTAACGGCAATCTTACAAGGTGGATTAAATTCAGATGACTGCTCTGGCCAGAGAATTCCTCTAATCCCCTATTAAGACCCCTGAAAGAAAAGCGTGTCTTAACAAGGGATTTTCTGCCTCAGGCTCTTAAGGTACTTAAACATAAGTTAAACGTTCAGGAATTTCAGCGGCAAATTAACTATATAAGAAAAAAAAACAGCACATTCTGTAAATATACACACATCATGATTGTATCTTGGGGTCCAAATTGACTCTAAATTAACTTTTAAATCACACATTAAAAAGGTATGTAACCGTGTTAAATTCAATATATCTAATTATCTATCTACTCTTAATAATAAGATCACAGCATCGTCAGTTAATTAGGCAGAGAAACATGATAGTCTGCTAAGTGTTTTATGGGCCGATCGGATCATAATAAGATGATCAGCCCGGCCCAAAAAGTATGTCGGCCCAGTGGGAAACTGTCCGGACTGTATGATGGCCAGTCCGATGGCCTGATGGCCAGTCCGCCCCTGACTATACACAGCACTTCTGTGCTGTTGTGCAAATAACAAAGTAAACAGAACCGTAGAAAACACTGTCACTGCCACATTGTCAGAGAAAAAAAGGAGCAAAATTAAATAGTAACACAACAAAAAGTATTGTACGATAGAAAAGAGCCACATTGAATGTAAATATGAAACTCACAATATTTGTTGTCACAATTACAGAGACTACGTTTACATGGACATCAATAATTCGATTTTTTTAATGGAACCATATTGCACCAGACCACACACCATCTGATTGGTGGGGACAGAATGATGAAGCAAATTATGATATGGGGATGATTAGGAGGCCATGATGGACAGAGGCCAGTGGGCAGATTAAGCCAGGATGCCGGGGTTAAACGCCAATCTTTTTCGAAGGACATCCTGGGACTTTTAACAACCACAGAGAGTCAGGACATCAGTTTAACGTCTCATCTGAAAGACGGCGCTCACTGAGCAGTACAGAGTCCCCGTCACTATACTGGGGCACCCACACATACCACAGGCTGATCGCCCCCTGCTGGTCTCATTAACACAACTTCCGGGAGCAACCTAGCTTTCCCATGTGCTCTCCCATCCATGTACTGACCAAGAGCAGCCCTGCTTGGCTTCAGTAGGGTGACCATGTGAGTTGCAAAGAGCTTGCTGCCAGCTAGGCATAACACCCCATTCACAAGGGGCGTCAGCGTCAACGCTTCCCATTTACTTTGAATGGGTGATTGCATTGTGGATCCCTCGGCGCCGGTTCAGAGGCATTGCTCGCTGAAGAAGTTGGGATTAGCTCAACTTTTCAAGCGCTGACGGAAGCGTCAGCCAATCAGATCACTGTATGCAAATACACCAGCTAGACAGTGGCCTATAGTTGACTGAATTTCATTAGCTGACGCTGCTATGACGATCGCGTTAGCCCCAACTTCAGACACGCCTTCAGTCAAGCATTGATGCTGAAGCCCCGTGTGAATGGGGCGTAACATTCCCTATTGGCGGTTTCAGGCTATTTTAAATTGATTCTTTCTTGGACATTTTTACTGTTGTTATATATCGTTTTATATTGTTGTTTTTATTGTGGTGTATTTGCTGTTTTTATCTGCTACTGTACAGAACCTTGGTCAACCAAAGGTTGTAATTAAGTGTGCTCTAGAACTAAACTTTGATTTGATATTTTTGAATAGTAAACATGTCAAGCTAAATAATTGAAATAAATTATTGACTTCTGCTGTCTTCTTTAGTTTAAAAAAAACACAGATTTATTTGCGAAAAGGCATCTTTGGAGATCTTTCTTTTCTTTGGAAATAAACTAAGCACTGTTCAGCAGTGTTGGGCAGTAGCGTCGCTACAAGTAGTGACGCTACTAGCTTAAATACATTTCTCAGTAGCTAGGTGGTAGCGTCGCTACATTCTAAATCAAAAAGCTTTTCAGTAGCGAAGCTATTTTATTAGTCAAGTAGCGCAGTAGTGTCCACAAAGCTACATTTACAGATCCCGGATCAATAAGTGACGGCACCAACATTCACAGAGCTGTGAGGCCAGAGTGTAGCCGGTGATAGAAAAATGGTTTAATGGCTAGAATGAGGAATTGTTCTTCTTCCTGTTTTACGGTGTTCGACAACAAACTTTTTGGTGCGTTACTGCCACCTCTGGTTGACGATGTCGCCAACCGAAACTTGCTTGATGGAAAGATGACTGAGGGAGAGGAGTTATTTCTAAAACAGGATTCCTCGTTACCATACCTCGAGAAGTACGTTAAGATGCAATAACTTATATATATATATATATATATATATATATATATATATATATATATATAATATATAATATAATATATATATATATATATATATATATATATATATATATATATATATATATATATATATATATATATATATATATATATATATATTCCAAAAAGGTTCCCTTTACAATAGTATTTTAAATGTGTAACACCTGGTTTTATTGGACTTTTTGTTTAGCTGTTATACTATAATTTGTTTGTATAGTACGGTTTGAAACGAATTTTTGTAGCTGCATCACGGTCATGAAATAATAGCGTTGTATTCCAGCGTGCAGACTGGGCGTCTGTGCCAGAGTGGGCCTTGTTACGTCTCCAAGTGTGCTGCATTAATGCATGAGTAAGGCTTGGTTCAAACCAATCAGCGCGCTCTATTGTGCAACTTCATTAATATTCATTACTGTCACAGTGTTTAGACGACAGAGACGCCACGTTGTGTTGGCAAAACAAGCGTGAAGTGTTGCTTTTATTGTTTGCTGCAGTGAAGTTTTGTTTTCATTTTCTCTCTGTGAGAGCTCAGCTGGTGTCACGTGTGGATTAACAGTGTACGCGACGCTCGACAACAATAACTTACGTGTCTAAGGAGGCACATTGTTTACCTGAGAGCTGTTCTCATCTGCAAACGCTGAGATCCGGATTCGCTTGTAGTCTTCTCTTCATAAAGACATGGCTCTAGTTGCTGGTGATTGTCCTGTCTCTACAGATATGGTAAGTGAGGGACCGTGATCTTTGTTTATTCAGTTTGTTCGTATCAAACTATTGCACCGAGTGTAAACATGTTAGCACCACAACCAAACTTTAACCTCGTGTAAGATTTTCACGGCATTTTGTGACCGGGATAACACACGCGGCTTTCTGACGCTACCTGCCGTGTGCATCTAAGTTTCCGGGAAATGCGGAGGGTTTTTTTTTCTCAATCGCCGTGCGGTATCAAACATTGCATGAAAAATACACGCTTAGAGCAGTTCCTCGAATCAAATATCTTATTTATCGCGAGGGGCACGACTGAATTCCCTGAATGAAAGAGCCAAACTGCAGTTAAAGTCCACCATTTAATAATTTGGCAAATAATTCCACTACTGATGTCCATGTAAACACAGTCACTTTCTCCCATGTGTGTGTGTGTGTGTGTGTTTTGACTCTGAAACTCAGCGGGTGCCCAAATAGACTCTCCCACACCATCCCACTTTAGTTCCTCCGACACTCCCCCCTAAACAGAGCTGGACACGCCCACTTTTCTGACTTTTTCCAAAGTAGAGGTGTGAAAACACCCTGCTGAAACGAGGGGGTTTCATGGCCCTTTAGGTAGAGTAGCTAATAGCTTAGCTCACTTCATTTTTCAAGTAGCTTGCCCAACACTGCTGTTCAGGTCCAGCCTGATGGGATGCGAGTTCATAAGCGATTTGTTTTTCAATTGCTTTCTGAGTTTTTTTGTAAACAAAGTTGCCCTAAAAACTAAATAAAATAGTCTCAAATAAAAAAATAAAAAAAAAACTTTACATATACTATAGGAATGGTATAACAGAAAATGTTAAGCTTGACTTTTCCAAACTGTGCTAAACCTTGAAACCAGCTATCATCCTATGCCTAGTTTGCATTTAAAAACAGACAAATCAACAGCATCTCAGGTGGACATATTGCATAAGCGATCACCCACACATGCCTGTCTAGTCTGCCACTTCAGTACATTTGCATTCTATCGTAAATGACGAGACATTTAAAGCATCAAACAACACGCAGCATCTGCTGGAGAGACAAAAAAGGCCACTTTGAAGCTGCTGGAGTTGCTGTGCTGTTTGAAGGTAGTCAGTAAACAGGGGAGGAAGGGAACGGACAGATAGGGAAAGAAGGGAAAGAATAGGGACTGGGTCACCTGGGGGCCGCGAGCATCAGCTGGGGCTCAACTCTTTCTGAAGAGGAACATGGTGTTCCCCTTCGGGGGGAACTTCAGCACTATAAGTGGATTTGATTGTAAAATCCACGCATTGGGGAGGTTCGGTTCAGAAGCTACTCGTCTGAAAGAGTATTGAACGGGCCAATTAAGAATGAATTGGCAGCGCAAGCCTGCGCAGGTGAGCGGCATAAGCAATCAACTGAGTATATAAGCTCACCTGGCGCCAGCAGACGCTATCCTTTTCGCTTCAGAGACTTTCTGATCGAGTCGATGAGGGTTCCTCCTGCTGTGACCAGCGATTCTGAGCGAACGAGAGCATTCTCCCGGTCCAGAGTGTGTACACGCAGTGGCAGACGGTCGAGCTGGGTTTCTCCCTTGCCTGGCGTTCTTTGGGTCCGGTCCTCCAGAGCGGTGCGTATAAAGTTGCAAACTTCACAGAAAGAGCAACACAGTCGTGCAGCACGTCCTTATCAGGACGGCGCTCCGACTGTGCGTTTCTGGATGCGGTGGTTTCCTGTCCTCGGATGATGGGCGCGGGCACTGCGTTACATGTCTGGGGGTCCAGCATGTTAATGCGCTGCTCGCGGGCAGTTCATGTCGTCATTGCGATGCCATGACTGTTGCGCAAGATCGCGGTTAGCCTTTGCAAAAGGGCGAACCACCCCAGTTGTCCCCTGCTCTGCAGCGGGCACTCGGGCAGATCTGAGGGTTTCAGCGAGAGATAATCCGTCGCCCACGGGCCCGCGGACCTCCCGCTCCTCTAAGCGCTCCATCCAAGCTTCGGGCGGGGGAAGCGATCCGTCTAACAGATGGTAGCCCTTACGCCCGATGACACCGGAGACCAGATGTCCACCGCGGCATCGGAGGGTGGGCTTTCATTGTCCGATGATGATCCAGACCCGCTCGCCCCCTTCGGGCTGGTGAGCGCTGTCACTACGGATCCTGAAACGGACATGTTAGCCGTGCTTTCCCGGGCTGCTTCGGCCGTGGGTTGGAGATGGTTTATCCCCCAGCTCCGCGGCCGGACCGACTAGAGGGGCGTTCCCTTCTTCCCGGAGGTGCACAGTAGGCTCACGCGGTCTTGTAAAGCACTTTTTTCTGCTCGTGCTGCGTGTTCCTCCACCCTAACCACTCTTGACGGTGAAACAGCCAGGGGGTATGTGGCGATTCCTCAGGTTGAGTGCGCGATGGCGGTAAATCCGCGCGGCGCCTCTTCTTGGCGGGTTCGCCTCGTCTCCCATCCAAAGCCTGTAAGTTATCTACCTCCCTCGGAGCTAGAGCTTACATAGCTGCGGGCCAGGCTGCTTCCGCCTTGCATGCGATAGCCACCTACCAGCGCTACCAAGCGCAGGCGCTGGCCGAGCTGCACGAGGGTGGGTCCAACCCAGGCTTACGAGCTTCGCACCGCCGCCGACTTAGCTCTTCGGACTACTGAGTCCGCTGCGTGTGCGTTGGGGAGGACGATGTCCACATTAGTGGTCCAGGAGCGCCACCCCTGGCTGATATGCGCAAAGTCGACAAAGTCTGCTTTCTTGACTTCCCCATATCCCCAGCCAGGTTCGGCGACACTGTCTGTGAATTCACCCAGGAATTCAAGACGGTGAGAGAGCAGTTGGTGGGTGATGTCTTATCGGCGGTCCGTAGCCCGCTCCGCCCGCCGTGCCATTCATACCTGCTCCTCGCCGAAGGCGCCCGCCTACGAGAGCTGCTCCGCCCCCGCACACGCCTTCGGCGAAGCGAGCGCGTCGGGCACCTCGGAAGCAGGCAGCCCCCCTGCCCAGAACGCCGCTAAGTCCGGCAACGGACCGCGAAGCGCCCCTGGGACAGGCCATCTGGAGAAGAGGGAACTTGCTCTTTCCCCGCTGGAGGGCGGGGCCCCATTTCCAACGGCACTTTTTACTGCCATGAAAACATTATGAAAGGGCACTTTTCACTTCCCCAGATGTGACAGCCCGAAATCTGCCAGTCTGGGACGCTATGCTTTCTAGCTTGCAGATTCGGTGCGTTTCGCCAGTGGCTCACGAGCGCTGGGAGGACGGTCTCCTTTCTCCCACCCCTCGAGCCTCCCCTCCGGAGCTCGGGTTTGGAGTGAGAGCAAATATCTCACCTCCAGCTTTTCCGTGGGACCCGCGAGCTTCCCGGATCAGCACACCCACTCCGCGCTGCCCCACTGCTGGTACGTCAGCGATTGTAGCGATGAGTCCATTAGCGAGAGCTCTGCCTGCCTGGTTAGCGCGGGCCAGCTCTTCGCGGTGGCTCATACGCACAATCAGACTCGGCTATGCGATTCAGTTCGCGAAACGGCCCCCCAAGTCACGGGTGTGTATTCACCAGGGTCAGCCCCCTGTCCGCCCCTGTCTTGCGAGAGGAGATTGCTGTCCTCCTGGCGAAGGATGCAATCGAGCCGCTCCCTCCAGCCGAGATGGAGAACGGGTTTTACAGCCCACGCTTCATCGTGCCCAAAAAGAGCGGTGGGTCATGGCCAATCCTAGATCTGCGCGTTTTGAACCGCTGCCTGCACAAGCTGCCGTTCAGAATGCTAACGCAGAAGCGCATCCTCCGGTGCGTTCGTCCTCTGGGTTGGTCTGCAGCATTAGACCTGATGGACGCGTATTTCCATGTCTCCACTCTTCCTCGCCACCGACAGTTTCTGCGGTTTGCGTTTGAAGGTCGAGCTTGGCAATACAAAGCCCTCCCCTTCGGGCTCTCTCTGTCTCCGCGGGTCCTCACCAAGCCCGCGGAGGGTGCCTCAGCGCCCCTTCGGCTCGCGGGCATCTGCATACTCAATTTCTTTACGACTGGCTGAATTTGCCCTCTCTTTGATTATGCACAGAGTTGATTATGCACAGAGACAAAGTGCTCTGGCACTTCCACCTGTGGGGGTTTCAGGTCAACCGAGAAAAGAGCAAACTCGCCCCCGTGCAGAGGATCTCTTCTCTCGGGCTGGAGCTGGACTCGGTCACCATGGCAGCGCGCCTCTCCGGAGAGCGCGCTCAGCTGATGCTGTACTGTCTGAGAGAGCTCGACAGTAAAATAGTGGTCCCACTGAAACTATTTCAGAGGCTCCTGGGGCATATGGCATCCGCAGCCGCTTCATGCCGCTCGGATTATTCTATATGAGACCACTTCAGCACTGGCTTCACGATCGAGTCCCCAGACGCGCATGGCACGCGCGCGCACACCGAGTCTCTGTTACTGCGCTGTGTCGCCGCGCCCTCAGCCCTTGGAGCGACCCCTCGTTCCTACAGGCCTGGGTGTCTCTAGAACAGGCGTCCAGTCTTGTTGTCGTTTCAGCAGACGCTTCCAACACGGGCTGGGGGGCTGTGCGTTGCGGGCATGCGGCTGCGGACCTGTGGAAAGGTACCCAGTTGCATTGGCATATCGCCTGGAGCTGTTGGCAGTGTTCCTCGCTCTCCACCGTTTTTTTCCGGTGCTGGAGCGGCAACACGTGCTGGTCAGGACGGACAGTACGGCGGCGGTGGCGTATATCAGCCGTATAGGGGGTATGCGCTCTCGCCGCATGTCTCAGCTCGCCCGCCGTCTGCTCCTCTGGAGTCATCCGCGGCTGAAATCGCTGCACGCCATTCATATTCAGGCAAGCTCAACCGTGCAGCCGATGCGCTCTCACGGCAGCCTTGCGTCCTGGAGCATGGAGACTCCACCCCGAGTCTGTTCAGCTGATATGGGCGCGATTCGGGGAAGCCCAGATCGATCTGTTGCTTCCCCCGAGATCGCTCATTGCCAGTTGTTCTTTCCCTGACCGAGCGCTCTCGGCACGGATGCACTGGCTTACAGCTGGCCTCGGGGCACGCGCAATACGCGTTTCCCCCAGTGAGCCTGCTCGCGCAGTTACTGTGCATGGTCAGGGAGGACGAGGAACAGGTTGCTGGTTGCGCCCCTCTGGCTCAACCGGACCTGGATGTCAGAGCTCTCCCTCGCGATAGCCCTCCCCTGGCAGTCCCTTCGAGAGAGCACCTACTCTCTCAGGGACAGGGCACCACCTGGCACCCTCGCCGATCTTTGGAGATTTTTAGACGCGAGGAAGACTTAGGTAACCTCCGATTGCGGAGGCTAATACCGTCACTCGGGCTAGAGCCCCCTCCCCGAGCGCGCCTATGCCCTGACGTGAAGTCTATTCACTGAATGGTGTGTCTCTCGCTGAGAAGACCCCCGTAATTTGCCAGATCAGCGTTGTGCTTTCTTTACGCCGAGAGAAGCTGGAGAGCAGGCTGTCGCCCTCCACACTCAAGGTTACGTGGCTGCCATCTCCGCTCTCATAACGCGGTGGCTGGCAGCACCGTGGGAACGCATAACCTCATCATCCGGTTCCTCAGGGGCGTTAAGCGAATTAATCCACCCCGCCCCCTCTCATGCCCTCTTAGGATCTCGCCCTCGCTACACAAGCCGCGTCAGATCCCTTCGATCCTCGACTCAGTATATTTCTGTCCCTGAAGACAGCTCTGCTGGTCGCGTTGATATCGATCAGAGGGTCGGGGACCCGGAGGCATTTTTCGGTCAGTGACTCGTGCCTGTAATTGGGCTGGCTTCTCTCACGTATGAGACCCCGCCCGCGATATGTGCCCAAGGTTCCTACCACTCCGTTTTAATACGAGGTAGTGAGCCTGCAAGCGCTGCCCTCGGAGGAGGCAGACCCAGCCCTTATTTATTGTCCAGTTCGCGTTTTGCGTATTATCCGGACCGCACTCAGAGTTTAGATCATCTGAGCAGCTCTTCGTCTGTTATAGCGGTCGGCAGCAGGGAAGTGCCGTACCGAAATAAGTTCCCACTAGATTGTGGATGCCTTCTTTCACTATCAGAGCCGAGATGAGCCGCGTCCCCCGAGAGCGCGTGCGCACTCCACTCGGAGCTTCGCATCCTCTCGAGCGCACGCACGCGGCGCCCCTCTAACAGACATCTGTAGAGCTGCGGGCTGGGTGACACCCAACACATTTGCAAGGTTTTACAATCTGCGAGTGGAGCTGGTTTCCTCAAGGGTATTAGGTAACCCTTGGTGATTGAGGAAACAATTCGGTAGGGTGTTGAAACACGCTTGCTGCGCCATTTTCCCTAACACGGAGATACGTGCGCCTTTTTATCTGTCAGTAAAGTTCCCCGTCAGGTGAGCCCTGCAGATTCCTCCGTGGCCCCCAGCACTGACTCAGCGGAGGAGTCACTTGCTGGCCCACTACGTTGTAGGTCTGCCCGCTGGTCAGCCCGCGTTTTGGGTAAAGGTGCCTGCTATGCGTGGTCCCCACTAGGCGATCCCATATGCTTATTCAGCCACGGTTAAGTCCCCCCCTGGGCGGACCCGTGTCTTCCCTCCCCGCTAACCACTCTTTTGCTATGCGTACTCCCCCTTTTTGGGCTAGTCCATATGTAAATTCTGCCATCTATCCCCCCTTGGGTAACGGATGGCCTCCGCAGCGTCCTCCCTATCGGGATTGCACGCTTCCCAACGTACTGTCGTATTTTCCTAGAATTATTTAGATGCTCACGACTTCCCAAAAAAATATATATAAATCCGTAAAACTTCTGTTGAAGTAGGATAAATTAGGGCCAGGGACACGTTGGAGGACCGCGCCCCCCATGATGTGGGTGCGTCACGCTTGCTTGACTATCTCCTCATCGGGGGTGTTGGTAAGGTGCAGTCATTATGGCGCTTTCAATGGGCTCCCAATGCGTGGATTTTACAATCAAATCCACTTATAGTGCTGAAGTTCCCCCCGAAGGGGAACGTTCGAGGTTACTAAAGTAACCC
>NC_141039.2:47775000-47842500 GCF_052040795.2 Danio rerio
AAGAATCATTTTAAGAAGAGTATAATGCTAAACGGAGCTCATGTGAGGTATGAAATTAAAATATGTGGACACACTTACAGTTCAGTCCTGACAGTAGCTATGGGCGCCGACATAAGAACCTCCATGGCTCTCAGGCTAATCAAAGCTAATTCATTTACTGTCAAACTCACTACAGCAGTTAGTACATCAACGTCTCTTTTAAGACAGGAATAGAAGAGAGACACGAAATATCTATTAATTCATCTAAATGACAGCATGAAGCTACGAAACTAAACTGCAATTTAGCTGAAGTGAGACTTATCAACAAATGAGGATAAGTGCTAAGTGCTATGCAGGTGAGGGTTAGGGGCTGATTGTAGCGGAGGCCAGCTAGCAGAGTGCTACGAAGATAAACCTTACTCTCTGACCTCCAAAGGTGCTCTAGTGACCATGGTCTTTAGCTTCCTTGTTAGAGCAATAGTCTTCAATGCAAAGAATCGATGGTTCGATCCCAGCTCAAAGCGGTGCAGTGGGAACACTTCATTTTACCTGTGTAGCACTTCGCTAGCTGGCATTCATTACATTTAAATGAGACCGAGATGAAAGAGAGAAAATATCAAAAATAGTTGTAAAACAAAAACTACGCCAGGTTTCACGTTAATTTTGGATTTCCTAACGATGAAATTAAAGTGACAATGTTTATTGGTCCACGCCAACTTCATGTCTGGTGTACGTGTATTTCTTGCGTGTGTTTGTTTTATTTCCATTAGCGACTCCTAGAGGTAACGATGATTAATTGCACACTACAAAGTATCGTACCAACAAATTATCCTGGCAACTGGTTCTTTCTAAAGGGAACTGGCCCTGCTGAAAAATCCAGCTTAAACCAGCCTAGGCTGGTTGGCTGGTTTTAGCTGGTCGACCAGGCTGGTTTTAGAGGGGTTTTGGCCATTTCCAGGCTGGTTTCCAGCCATTTCCAGCCTGGTCTTGGCTGGTCAGGCTGGAAAATGACCAGCTAAATCCAGCTAAAACCAGCTTTACCAGCCTGGTTTAAGCTGGAGATTTTGGCTGGGCTCCCAGCCTGGCTAGGCTGGTCAAGCTGGTTTTAGCTGGTCATCTCCCAGCCAGAATTTTGGATGCCTCCTGGACGCCTACCTAGGGAGGTGTTCCAGGCATGTCCCACCGGGAGTCGGCCTCGGGGAAGACCCAGGACACGCTGGAGGGACTATGTCTCTCGGCTGGCCTGGGAACACCTCGGGATCCCGCTGGAGGAGCTGGAGGAAGTGTCTGGGGATAGGGAAGTCTGGGGTTCTCTCCTAAAGGCTGATTTATACTTCTGCGTCAAACGCCGGCGTATGCTACGGCGCTGATGCATAGCCCTTCACCGTGGCCGTCGCCGTCACTGACGTGCACCTCTCAAAAAATGTAACTACACGTCACAACGACGTGTAGCGTAAGCTCTGTGATTGGTCGGCTTGGTAGCGCAGACGAATCTGGGCGGGACCGAGAGCCGCGCGAATGGCGCGAGCGATTGTTTACAAGTATGGAGTACCATGAAGGAGCTCCGGATGGAAAGTTTTGTTTTGTGTTTACCTCATAGTTAAAGTTGCTGTACGTCCGCCGGTTCCTGCCTCAAAATGAGCGAGTTTGAGCCACTTGTACATCCAGGCAGTGTTCAGGAAAAGCAAAAAAGCAGCGAAGAAACTCGACACAGATAAATATTTACACCTCACTGCCAACTAGCGTTTCGGAAGTGTTAATGCAGACCGACAGAGACAGTGCGCAGAAGTATAAATGCACAGCTACGCGCGTTGCCTGCGCCGTGAGTTACGCCGGTCACTTGACGCAGAAGTATAAACCAGGCTTAAGACTGCTGCCCCCGCGACCTGGCCCCGGAAAAGCGCCAGAAGATGAATGAATGAATGAATGAATGAATGAATGAATGAATGAATGAGTGTTTCATAAATCTGAATGACGTACAAAATGTTTCAGTATTAATTCAACACAAGTCTATGTACATAAGGCTCCAGGGGCTTTTGACGATTTGGCTAAAGCCCCTAAAGCCCCCCCATCCCCAATTTTTTGGGTGAACTATTCCATTGTGCCAACTTTGTTTATAATAAAAACTCCGCTAATGTTTAGACGCACACAAATTTTCCAAAAACATATCAAGAGAACACGAAACCTCGACTCACAAAACACACACATCTGTACCTAAGTGACAATGGCAGCATGCAGCGAGTACAGTGTAGTGAAATCCATTAGAGTCAAGGTTTTCAATGCATAAAAAGACCTCTCAGGAATAAAAGAAGAAGAAGATGAAGAAAAAAGGAGCCGGCTCGTGTACTTCATTTCATTCAGAGCCACTCGCAGTCATTAGCACGGCATCTCAACTCTTACTGAGTGTAATTAATGAGGCCGGAGCCGCGTGTGTGAATGGCGACGCTCTCAGCTTGACGTTTTGCAGCAGCAGAGGTGCCCATGTCTGTCTCTATTTACACCAGCAAAATGCTTGATTCTAATTAGCTGACAGAGATAATTAGCATATTAAATCATGATGCTGCTGCTTCTTCTTCTTTTTTTTTTTTTTGTGCACGCTCTCTGACTCTTTCGACCGCAAAGTACATTTGCAGTAAACACATACGTCTTTTAATCATGACAGATGCGAAAGGCCGAAAATTAATAAATAAATAAATGACGGCGTTATTGACTTCCAAAGCTCTGAAAGTCAGCGTGATGGTGGCGAACAGCTGGAATGCCGATGTCAGCACAGTTTGAGCCACAGGAGACATCCCAACAAACACATTTACGTTGTAGCGATGTCTGCACAACGTTGTATTTTTTCAAAGGCAACGTTGCCGCTTACGTGCTTGCTACATTGTCACAACGTAGAAATGTAAGACGTGAGAAGGCTGTAGCAACGTTGTCGTGCGACATTCAGCAACCGCGAGGCGGCGTTCTTACTACTTGTATTAATATTTTTTTGTGGCAGTTTATCATTACTGCCTAGAATACAGGATAAGCAGCAATTCTTTTCCAGTATTGCTTAATATGAAATATTGTTCATTTATTTTTCCTATTTAATTTAAAAACTGCATGTGTAAACTTTAAAGTGTAAAAATGCCACACAAATGAATATAATCAAACTTTTTATTATATATTTCACAACATTTAATACATACAGTACACATACAGTATCTAATTATAAGCAAACAGTATAAAATAAAGTTTAGATTATATATATATATATATATATATATATATATATATATATATATATATATATATATATATATATATATATATATATTTAAACTAAAGGGTAAACAAACAAGAAAAGTAAACAAGAAATCATTAAAATGTAAATAAATATATAAATAAATATATAAATTAAAATTCAAACACTGGTCAGTGAAGCTCTGGACTGGAGAATACAGCAGACCGGGGAGCGCAGCTGAAGACCAGTCGTAGTTGTTGGTATGGAGAAAGCAGTCAGAGGAAGAAACAAATTCAACGGATAATCCAGCTTCAGAGATCCACAGCAGACAAAAGTCAAAATAGGCAGTGAACAAGAGAGGACAGATCAGAGCTTGACACAACAGCACTACACAGGAAATGACTATGACTAGCAAGTTATTGAAGTTTCAGACATTTATTGTAATTTCATTACATATAAAATCTCCAGAGTAATTATGTAGCCTACTTTATTTTAATGTTTTAATAATATATCATATACCAAAATTACAAACAATTAAATAAATTTAGAGATACAGGGAAAACAGGTTTGAGTTAACAGAAGTCAGAGTTAGTCTCCGAATACTTACTTACTGTAAATTATGAGAAGAGAAAGAAGAGGTCCTGTAGTTGTGGCGTTGCTCGCTGTAAATGAAATGTTAAACTTAGTGTCATTTCAATAACAGCTGTACAAAATAATAAAGTAATTTTTCATAAGCATGATCTATTTTCCACATTATGGACATGCTGTTTTAGGTAACATAACTACATTTAATAGTAAATAGAATAGTATACTTCTTACCTCATTCAATTCTTCTTTCCATCAGGAATTACAGCAACACTGATCTGAGGTGAATTCAACAGCTGAAAACATTCTGAAAGACAAGTTACATAAGTAATTTGAAAACAACAGTGAGTGATTAAACAATAGTTTCATGCAACTTACGCATAATTAAAATCCAGAAATTATCAATAGAAGATTACCTCCATGTAAAAATAGCCTGTTGAGCAAAGAGAAGAGTGGGTTTTAAATAAAACATCAAAAGACCAATCAAAATAGAAATTTAGACTAGCAGACCTTTTAATTACTATCTATATTAATTAGGCATATGAACCTCAATTTATATACTTTAACTTATAGGGATAGCTCACCCAAAACTGACAATTCTGCCATTTTAGCCTCATTCTGTATTTGTTCCAAACTTATTTAGCTTTTTTTCTGCTAAACAATAAAGAAGATGTATTAAATAAAGCTGGAAAACTGTAACTATTTAATTCCATAGTGTTTTCCTACCATGAAAGCAAATGCTTACAGTCTTTAATGTTCAACAGAATAAAGAAACTTAAAGGTTTGGAATCACTTATTATTTACAGGGCAAATAATTCGTGAGTACATATCATTTTTGAGTGAACTGTTCCTTTAACGGGACGCAATCTGCACAGAAATGTTTTGTTTTTAAAAGTTGTTTTGTGTTTTGTAAAAAGTGGGTCGGCTTGTGTGATGAAGTATCATACTAACTGATCACGATGGATATGGAAAAAACTGAACTTCAAAAACATTATTGTCCATTTGACTAAAGACAAGGCGTAGGTAAATAATCAGGAAATGTTTTATCGAGAGATTTAACATAATGATTTTAATGTTGTTGCCGTCCGTTAACGGAATGCCGAAATGTTACTCGCTCGTAATAACTTCATTACGGCTTTTGTGTGTGTGTAATGTTGGAACAGATTGTTGTCGAAATCATAGGTTTGTTTGAATATTCACGATTTATGTATCTTATTTAGCATGAAGAAATAAAGCAATACTCACGTCTCCTCGGTCGTTGATGAATGAGACGACGGCTTGTTGAAATTTAAACTGATTCAGCTGTGACCAGTAAATGTTGTACAGTGGTCGTCCACGCCACCTAAGCACAACCTAAAGCATGCGACATCATATGATGTTTAAATGGCAACCTTATGACATCGTTGTGACAACCTTTAGAAACAACGTAGAATCCTCAACCTTTTTGCAATGTTGGTACAACGTTGTAGGAAGGTCGCTACGTTGAGGCATCGTTGTGTGTTTGTTGGGATCGCGCTTTAGCTGAAACACCTGTAGGATGAATATGCATGCCGTTTTATTTGTTCATTTATTTATTCATTTATTCAAATAGGCTTAATTTTGGGAGTACACCTGATTTTTTTTTTTTTGTGCTACAATGTGACCGTGGTCTACTCGAAACCCATGGGGATTGCCATTAAAAGTGCTCTGAATCATCATTTAGTTGTAAATGTGCACGACTGCTTATCAAGATCTATTTGTTATGTACATAACAGTATGACATTTTTTGAAGGGGTGGCACGCTGGATCAGTGGTTTGCGCTGTTGCCTTACAGCAAGAAAGTCGCTGATTTGAGTCCCGGCTGGGTCAGTTGGCATTTCTGCGTGGAGTTTGCATGTTCTCCCTGTATTGGTGTGGGTTTCCTCCATCTTTATTCCGGTTTCCCTTACAGTTCAAACACATGCGCTATGAGGGAATTGGGTGAACTGAATTGGCCGTAGTGTGTGATTGGGTGTTTCCTAGTAATGGCTTGTGGATGAAAGTGCGTAAAACATATGCTGGATAAGTTTGCGATTCATTCCGCTGTGGCCAATCTTGATAAATAAGTGACTAAACCGAGGAAAAAATTGTGAATGAACATTTTTTTAAATTAATTATGTATTTTAAAATATCATAGAGAATAGCAGATGCATAAGGGATTTGTCATATTGGTCTCTCCTGATTGGCTTTTAAATTTAGCTAACAATATTAATTCAGTCTCAAAAAGAATTGTTTGATACTGTACATTATAATGTTGTGATACCCATTTTCACAGTGTAAAGTAGGGGTCACCAATCTCGATCCTGGAGGGCCAGTGTCCCTGCAAGGTTTTGCTTCAACTTGCCTCTACACACCTGTCTGGGTGTTTCAAGTATACCTAGTAAGACCTTGATTGGCTTGTGTTTGATTAGGGTTGGAGCTAAAATCTGCAGGACACCGGCCCTCCAGGAACAAGTTTTGTGACCACTGGTGATTGTTGATATTTAAATCAAAGCCATATATTTACATTTATATGGCTTAAATTGCTATATTGCTATATTATTAAACAGTAAATTTTATAACACTCTTATATTAATAACAGTAATAATGTTATATTATAATATTTAGCAAAAAAAAAAAAGAAAAATATTACATTTAAATAATTTTATTTATTATTTAAACTATTCAATACAATGTTGTGATGTCTAGTTTAATTTTTAGCATTTTAAATCATTTTATTACCAGATCTCAAATAGTATTTTTTTTAGGTATTTGCTTTAGGAAAAAAATGTTGATGTAAAAATGTTAAATAAAAATAACTGCAGATTTTAAATCAGTCAGTTATTGTTTTGACATCCCTGATCCACAGAAAAAAAAATATTTATTAGATTCTTCATTCTCTTAAAACCCGTTTTAACACATTTTAATCGGTTTTAATCTTGTTTATTCAATCATTCATTAATTTTCTTTTCGGCTTAGTCCCTTTATTAATCTGGGGTCGCCAAAGTGGAATGAACCACCAACTTATCCAGCGTATGTTTATTATTACACCATTTGTTTATTTGTTATTACTTGTCTCTTGTATTCCTGTTTATGTAAAGCACTTTGAAATACCACTGTGTATGAAATGTGCTACATAAACGTGCCTTGCCTTGATTTACAAAATGCTTTTAAGTTAAGTGGTTGCAAACAATTATATGGGCCGAATTTAAACAAACAAATTGAAAATTTAACAATACTAAAAGTAATTTGGGGCGTCACGGTGGCACAGTGGGTAGCACAATTGCCTCACAGCAAAAAGTTTGCTGGTTCGAGCCTCAGCTGGGTCAGTTACATTTCTAAGTGGAGTTTGCATGTGCTCCCCGTGTTGGCATGGGTTTTCTCTGTGTGCTCCAGTTTCCCCCACAAGTCCAAACACTTGTAGGGGAATTGAGTAAGCTAAATTGGGTGCAGTGTGTGTGAATGAGACTAAATGGATGTTTCCCAGTGATCGGTTCCAACTGGAAGGGCATCCGCTGCGTAAAACATATGCTGGATATATTGGCGGTTCATTCCGCTGTGGCAACCCCAGATTAATAAAGGGACTAAGCTGAAAAGAAAATAAATGAATTAAAAAATGCATTTGTTTTTTAAATTCAGCCCCTAAATTGTTTGCAACCATTTAAAAAAATGTAGTTTTGTTTTTTTTATTCACTGTACATCGTGTTTCAAATATAAGAGCAAAAAAAAAAAAGCATATTCAGAACATGCTACAGTAAATAAATTAAAAATGTGCATAAAAACCCTTCCCTTTAAATCTGATTGCACAAAAACTGAAGGAAAAAACAAAACAAACATTGTGCTTTGGTCATATTGTGCTCTTCGGTGGTGCTGATGTGTGCTGTCACAGTGACACCCCTAAAGAGAAGCCATGCAGCGCTGTCCCAGAACACCCTGCACCCTTGATAAAAGCATAGCAAATCTCTGCTTTAATGATCCTGTGCCAGCGAAGGAACAAGCAGGAAACACTGGCCGGGTTGGTGGCTCATGAAAGACGAACAGAACAGAAATCATGACAGCATACGGGGAGATTCTCATCTAATTAACCTCTTAACATGGCCACAGTTCATTATGCGCCCAGGCTTCATCTCCTTCCTTGATCCCAGATCGCAGCAAATGTGACTTGGAGATCCCAAAAGGCAAAGAGATACGACATATGAAAGCTGGAAGCTGACTTGTTAGGAAAGCATATGTGAAGAGGAGAAACCATGGTGAACTACACTGTTAAAGTGGAAATGAAATCAAAACTAACCATATTGGTTTTGTGGTGAACAATTCATCTGTACGTGTCTCATTAAGAAAAATACAATAGTTTGCCATTGTAATCTGAAACTAAAATCTAAAAATGCACTTCCTCTTTTCAGTTCAATTCTCAGGGGTACATTTCCAAAAAACTATCGTTAGCCAACTAAGGTTGCAAGTTGTTAATAATAATAATAATAATAATAATAATAATAATAATAATAATAGTAATAATAGTAATAATAATAATAATGTAATGATTAATAATATAATAATAAGAATATAAACATAATAATAATAATAATAGTAATAATAATAATAATAAATACTAATAATAAAAATATATAATAATAATAATTAATAATATAACAATAAGAGGAATATTAACATCATAATAATAATAATAATAATAATAATAATAACAATAATAATAATAATGATAATAATAATAATAATAATAATAATAATAATAATCATCATATAATAAAAAGAAGAATATTAACGTAATAATAATAATAATATTAATAATAATAATAATAATAATAATAATAATAATAATAATAATAATAATAATAATAAAATGAATCATAAGAAGTAAATTAAATAAATTAAATTAATAGTAAATTAAGATTATTAAATAATAATTAATAATAATAATTATAATAATAATAATAATAATAATAATAATAAAAATTATAATCATATAATAAAAAGAAGAATATTAACGTAATAATAATAATAATAATAATAATAATAATAATAAAATGAATAATAAGCAGTAAATTAAATAAATTAAATTAATAGTAAATTAAGATTTTTGTTTTTCATTTTCTCATAAATAAATATTAAATTTAATTTTTTATTACATAGCCTCATTATTTATTTTTGTATATTTTTTAATATGATTTATATATGATATTAGAATAAGTGTTTTTGTAAGTGATATGTTTTGGAATAGAATATGTAATGTTCTCAATAATATTAGTAAAGCAAACACAGGCCCTATATGGAAAGCGAGTGCATGTTTTTATCAAAACTAACAATGGATTTTTCTTTTTTATGCATGCGCGTGTAAAACAATATCATTTGCACAAAGAAATTTTGGGGTTCTTCTTTAAAGAAGTAGTTAATTCTCCCCGTTTAGAGTATCATTATGCGTTTTACATTATAACTAACGTGATTCTAACGTGATTCTAACGTGATCACTACAGTATTCTTTACCCAAACAATGCATTGCACTTCGATAGTTTAACCGTGAGTTACGTCATTGTTTGGGAAATGCACCCCAAATTAGGTCTGTCTGTGCTATTGGGCATTGCTAACATACTTAACCATGCCCTACCAGCTCTCAGTTTTGAAAACAATCAGTAATGGTGAGCAGAAGGAGTCTGTTAGCCTGTAATAGCTCTCCCCAAACCGTTTTCCCCGTCTTTATTAATAAAGCACCTAATTCACTACATCCAATCAGCTCACAGCTGAAAAAAACAAGCCCCGCCCACTGTTTTCAAAGTCATGTAGATCATCTGGTTAGTCTATTAGCTGACATACAATGCTCCAGCGTACTGTATCTGTGGTTACACTCAGTAAACAGTGGTGAGTTTGCTGAACTGATGACCTTCACAGCCAATCACAATCATTTCTGTTGATCGCGTAAACACAATGGCAAATCAGTGCTGTTTAAGAACGCGCTCAACAGCGCTCAAATGTACGCGGGAAATGGACCTTTTTTTAAAATTTCAATATCAATTGGTACCAAATTGCAGTATCGTGACAACCCTATTAATTAGCAATTATATAATGACACTTTAACAAAAACCAGTGTCCCTTATTTCCATGAAAATCAGCACTGCGCTTCTGTATTTTCAAAGAGGATCTCTGATGAATCCTAAAAAGAAACCCAAAAGCGACCCTGAAACCGGCATAACTACATGCAAAATATTTCTTTTACATAATGAAATTCACATTAGAATCAATAAAGCATACCTCAAATTTACCACAAAACATAAAAAATAAAAAGTGCACCTGCTAATCAAGGTCTTTGAGCTCAATATAAAAACGTACAAGCAGGAATGTATTAAAGCAGGACTGGAAACTCCAGACACATATTTCATGAGCGCAGACATGCCTCATTATACTCTGCTTATAAACACAGCGCATCTCTTGATGAATATAAACAACCTCTTCTAATTAACATGATTGGCTCAGTTCCTTAATTTCAATGAAGACAAAACATAAAGCTCCATCATTCAATGACAGTCAATGACATCTTTGCAGAAGCTTAATGGCAGCGATTCTCAGCTCTGCTCCTTTACAGTATTATTATTATTTTTCTGCAAAGTTTATCACCAGCCTTGATCAAACTCGCATGCCTGTAACTAGTAACCCTGAAGACCTTGTAAACCTCTTCAGGTGTGCTTAATGAGGACTGGAACTCAACTCAAATCTCTGCTGCATGGAAAAGTTTGTTGTTTGGTTTGCTCCTGCATTACAATCTCATAGTTTTTTGGATGTATTTCTAAAATGTGCAACCCAGCAGATGCAGTGGTATGCTTACATAGACACTTTGTTTTATTAGAAATGATTTTGACTGATGTATCAAAAAAAAAAAATTATAACCAATTAAACTCTGCTGCTGTTTTAGGATTTCCACCTGGATTTTGCCTACCCAAATCTAAAAGCTTCCCAAATCCACATGCAGAGGTGTAAATGCAAAACATTGGTATCATTTTAAAGAAAACCCTTTGAATTTTCATAAAACACTATTGAAAGTGTTTAAAATATCTGTATGTGTTGTCTGTGTTATAATAAACTCCTAAAAAGAGACGCTTTTTGTATTTTTTTTTACTCAAATTTGAAAGTGTACCTTTTAAGTTCTGTGTGGTCTAGGGTTTTGTAATTAATGTTGGTGGTTCCTGCACATGTCTGTAATAGAGAAAAAGAAAAATGTCTCCTCCATAATCTATGCAAAAGTTATTGTATTCCAACTAATGAGAGGTGCTGTGCAAGCCACAGAGACAGATCATTGTTTTCATATTTCACTATTCTTTTGTTTGATCAAACATAATTCACTGTGTTTGGACCATGTCAGACATATAAAAGGATTACCTATGCACATCACCTCAAAAACAGAGGAGAATGGCCCTGAAGCGCACAGTATAAGGTAAGAGATGACAGCTGTCTGTGCTATCTGGGGCTGCTTATTGATCATAAATGTATTGTTTTCACTTCTGCGCCATGGAAACACCACAATTCATTCGACAACTGTTTGATATGTGAATATAATTCAGTAAAAAGAATGCTAGAACTGTATGAGCACCGGCAAGAGCTTTCATTTGAGCTATAACTTGTACATGTGTCATATGAAAAATATGAAAATGAACCAATGTTCAATACCCAGCTCGGGTATCCAAAATACTGTGTATTTAAGTGTAAATTACTTTTGTACAGTAAAATAAAAACCAAAGTGATGCATATGTGCATAAAATATAGATTCTACACTTTCAAACGAAACCACTTACGGGGGTCTGGTGCAATGCTAGCCCTTTAAATCTTAAAGTGAAAGTCGATGACAGTACCGGGTCTACAGAGTTTAACTGCTTCGTGTTTTTTGACCTTACTTGCATATCAGACTGTTGTTGGAGACCCCAAAAACCAAAATATTACCTTTTTAATGCATAATAGGGGCTCTTTAAAACATCTTGCACAACTTATAAAATTAAGTTAAAACATGATTCACTTAATTTAATAAGCTACTATGAACTAAAAGCATATGTTTTCATAATAGATCAAATAGTTTTTTACAGTGTTGAAACAAGCACAATTGCTGTAACACATCGTAACATAATACAACATAAAATATCATCATATATCATAAAAGCGCACTGGCCTTTGAAAAGTGCGCATCTAGCTGCAATGATATACATTTTCATTATCTGCTCGGTTCTGGTTCATTTCATGGGCTCTGTCAGCACAGAACTACACGCATCTCTAAACACCGTAGCGCTCGTATAGCAAACTCACATCATCACGTCTGCTGAAATCCTTATTTAGCTTTACTGAAGTCGTAAAAAATGAGCAAACAAATATGCGAAAAACAACTGATGGAACAAAGCAGAAACGAATGAGAGACAAATCACGGGGGGGATCCGATCAAAGCGCTGACTTGCATACGGAATGGAGTATTTTCCCGAGAAAGCAGAGCAGGATGAGCCGTCCCAGACCTGGATTTCACCACGTTTTGACAAGGCAGGCTTTTTTTTTTCTTCTTCGTTTTTTCCACTCATTGCCCTCCATGCTCACTCTCCCGAAAGAGTCTGGGTAAAGTGATTTATTTCAGATTTAAAGCAGCTTCTTCAAACAGCTCTGAAATGAAAATCCCGGCTCCTCAGGTCCTTAACCCTGTCTGTTTTGTTCCGCTCAATTGAGATGAGCCACTCTTCATCTCCTCAGTACATGCGAACTGGACATTATAGCATAAAAACCATCACAGCAACCCTTCATTTACACTTTATACCAAGAGAAAGTCCCATCAGAAGTGCTTCTTTTTGTCTAATGAATAATCAAGGACACTCGTAAAGGGAAATAAAGTGCTCATCTGGCCTTTTCCCCTCATGTTTAAACACATTAACAGGGATGGATGATTGAAGGTATGATCTGCAGACTCACTCTCTAATGACAGCAGAGAAAATCCATGACAATCCCCTTAATAAACCTTGTATTTCATAAAACAAGTAAACAAAAAGGTGGCGAGGCATGGCACGGTCCAAACAAATGCGCTATAGGTGGATGGAATGAACTAAATTGTGCATAGTATATGTGTGTGTGTGTGAATGAGTGTGTATGGGTGTTACCCAATACTTGATTGCGGCTGGAAAGGCATTCGCTGCATAAAACATATGCTGGAATAGTTGGCGGTTCATTCCACTGTGGTGACCTCTGAAATAGAAACTTTAATTATGACTTTTTGCTCAAATGTAAACGGCTGAGAGTTTATTATTTATTTATTTTTTTGCCACAATGATGCCTCTTGTACATCGTCTTACTATATTTTAGGAAAAGCCTGTGTCATTTATGGTTAAAAAAGAAAAATGCTGATTAAATAAAACTTTGAGCCCCTTTTTTCCCTAATTTCCCTGAGGTATTAATAATTTCAGGCTTGACTGTATATCCAGCTAATAGATCTCATTTTGTGCTTTCTATAAATTGACATTTAGAAAACTAATTGATGAATAGTCCTCCTTTTCCAAATATTAATCACATTTTGTTTACTTCATGGCAGTGTGGTGGCACAGTGGGTAGCGCTGCTGCCCCACAGCAAAAAGGTCGCTGGTTTGAATCCTGGCTGGGTCAGTAGGCATTTCTGTGTGGAGTTTGCATGTTCTCCCCTTGTTTCCTCTGGTTGCTCCGGTTCCCCCACAGTCCAAACACATGTGCAATAGGGGAATTGGGATAGCTAAATTGACCAGTGTATGTGTGTGAACGAGAGTGTATGGGTGTTTTCCAATGATGGGTTGCAGCTAGAAGAGCATCTGCTGCGTAAAACATATGCATTTATTTTCCTTTAGCTTAGTCCCTTATTTATCAGGGCTCACCACAGCAGAAGGAACCACAAACTATTCTGGCATATGCAATTTATGCAGCAGATGGTCTTCCGGCGGCAACCTGGTACTGGGAATCACCCAAACACTCACATACTCACACTACAGCCAATTTATTTAATCAATTCCCCTACAGCTCATGTGTTTGGACTGTGGGGGAAACTGGAGCACCCGGAGGAAACCCACACCAAAACGGGTAGAACATGCAAACTCCACACAAAAATGCCAACTGATCAGCCAGGACTCGAACCAGCGATCTCTTGCTGTGAAGCAACAGTTTAGCCACTGAGCCACCGTGCCGCTCTCTATCTGAACATTCATTCGTTTACTTTCCTTCAGCTTAGTCCCTTTATTATTCTGGGGTCGCCACAGCGAAATTAACCGCCAAATTATCCAGCATATGTTTTATGCAGCAAATACTTCTCCAGCCACAACCCAGTAGTGGGAAACATCCATACACACTCATTCACACTCATACACTACGTACGGCCAATTCAGTTCATTAATTTCCCTATAGCTCATGTGTTTGGACTGTGGGGGAAACCGGAGCACCCAGAGGAAACCCACGCCAACACGGGTAGAACATGCAAACTTCACACAGAAATGCCAACTGGCTCAGCCGGTGCTCGAACCAGCAATCTTCTTGCTGCGAGGTGATGTTTCTGAAAACGTATCCCTATTTAAATTACTGGAGGTCACAAAATACTTCCCAGGAGCTACGTTTTTTTGCAGTTTTGTTTTCGCTAATCTACCGCAGAGCACGCTTTTTGACATTTCAAATTTGTCTTGCGAGTGCCATTCACTTCTGCTGTTCCCACATAAATACACCAGTGACCACAGTCAACTGACTGACCGACTGATCCATCCACCCACCAACTTCCCTAAACCCAACCGATAGTGTTTTCAAAAGCAATCCAGAAAAAGAAAAGCAGTCTGATTTTACCATGTTTTCAGATTTTACCACACTCTCACACAGTTTTTTACTTGTTTATTTTATTTTTGGCTTTTGTTTAAACTGCTTTCTCGAACCGTTCTTTGCCAGACTCAAACCCCGTCATCACGGTCAACTCCTCTCTGCATCTCAAGCCCACCAACATATGCTACAAGCCATTAGACAAGCTGGTAACAGTGGAAAAGCCGTCCATATGGAGGTAAGCGGTCATCTGGTAAGCGTGAATAGGAACATATCTGTCATGATCACCAGCAATCTCTAACCACCAGAGGTCGCTGGAAAGCATTCACAATTATACAAACTACAAATCCGTCAGTTCATGGACTACAACTACATACATGCACTCTGTTCACACATGTTGGAGATTCTGACTGATTACACTCGCACCACCTGAGGATTGTCTAAGACTGATCACACACACTATTTAAACAGCACACTCACTCATTCACATTGCCAAATCTTGTTAATCTGTATAGTGACATTACAACGCGTTATCTTAGTCTTGTTTTCCTGTTTCTTGACCCTAGTCTAGTTTATCCTTTTGTCTCTGTTTGCCGCCTGCCTTCCGACCGTCTTGCCTGTGTTTATACTAGTGGTGGGCAAAGTGAGGCTTCATGAAACACTGATACAGTGGAAGCAAATGTGTCGAAGCTTCGAAACGTTTCAAAACCCCACTCTACATTTTTATGTATTGCACTAAAACAGCTTCAGCAGAGAACAGTTGAGCAAATTGAGGTATTAAACACCACTTTGTAAATATGAATCTTCTGTTGATATAGTGGAGCGGTTAAGGTTTCCGACTACCATCCGGCGATAGTGGGTTCGAATCCAAGCAGATACAGCTGTTTTGAAATCCTTTAATACCAGTTGGTAATGCTTTGTTCTTGTATCGTTTTGTTTCAACATTTATCTGACATCCAAATAAACACTTTGTGAATAAATTTGCCTTGTTTTGGTCATAAAACAGGGTTGTTGCTAGATCAGACACAGTTGTGGCCAGAGATTAACAAGAATTATTTATATTCATTAAATTTCCCATTTATTGTATTTTATTAACGTCTACCCAAACCCTAAACCCAACAACTGTACCCAGTACTGTAAAAATATTGATTATTGTTTTACAGTGTTACAAAAATGATGCTAAATTGATGGCGTATCCACAGCTGTATCCTATTTAGACTACACCATAAAACAGAAACATGATTAAAATACATATAACCATGATTTCGGAGTATTTTTACAAGTCGGGATTCAAACCAAAAAGTCTTTTGAAGCACAGTAACAGTGTGCTCAGGCACAGTCCACTGGGCTGCATAAGACAGATATTGTTTCAGACCTGGCAGTCAAATGGAAATTCGCCAGGTCTCGAAACCCTTCTGAACTGATCGATGCTTTGAATCGCTTTAGCCACGTGACCAGGGGCCTCATGTACGAAGACTTGCATGGAAATCATACTAAAACATTGCGTACACACAAAGCTGTAAATACGCAGAAAAAAATTCAGATGTATGAAACACTGCATACGCCGAATCTCACGCATATTCTTTTGTACATCCGAATGAAAGTGAAACTGAGCGCAACATGCATTAATTCCACCGGAATTAATAACAACAGAAAAAAATTGAGTGGGAGAGTTTAGCTGATGCGGTTAACGCAGTTGAGTCTGAACATCGCACTGAGTTGAGTAAACAGGAAATAGTGTGATTTATATGTGTACAATGTTGCAGTACCCTTAACAGTCTCTGTGGCGCAGCTCGTAAAACGCTTGTCAACATGTTTTGACACATTTGAGTATGAACTCTGTTCGATTCCAGTGTCTGATGAACTCATTTTCCTTTTTTCCCCCCACTGCATATCAGATTTTGCCTACTATTTATCAAAAAGAAGACAAGTAGGAATCATTAATAAGTTTGTACATCATATTGTATTTGCACATTTATTGAATGGAAATGTTTCTGATTCACGTATGCAAATTCATTTTCAGACAGTGTCTTTATAGCAATGTGCGTGCAGTAGATCGCTCCCATTACATTGGGAAAACAGGCGACTGCTGCAAATTGCGCTTTAATGTTTGGCTGGTTAACAGTATGGTATGGAAAGCTTATGTACCTGATAGATGAACCCGTCTCATACAGCTGCCATTGCACGGCTCAACGACACTTTGTAGAGAGCAATTTAACACAACTGCCTCTAGGAGTCGCCAATGGAAATAAAAAAGCTGGCGTGAAGCTGCGCACATTCCCACGTTCAGTTCATTGTTAGTAAATCCAAACGTGAGTGATTCTGAGCGTTAAACCTGGCTTACGCAAAGTTTTTGTGCGTACGCAGCGTTGATACATGAGGCCCCAAGTGTTTCAAAACACTTTAGTCAAGTGACTTAGGTGTTTCGGATCATGCTTCGGTGCATTGTTTTGAAACACTTGCACTTCGAGATCTCGACACTGTGTCGAAACGTCAAAACAAATACAAGAAAACATCAACAAATATCAAATAAAAAGCAACTAAACAAAACAAAAACAACAACAATATAGTGAGGTACTGGTATGTGCGTGAGTGTGTGAGTATGTGTATGCATGTACAGGTAACTTGATGGACAAGTCAGAGTACATACATTAGGAACAATAACAGTCAATAAATGAAGCAAGTGTCACAGGTATAGATAAAACATATAGAAAGAAACCAGTCAGAGGTAGGGAGTAACAACAATGCTTATTAATGTATGATAGTAAATATGAGAGTAAAAAGAGAGAAAGGACAACAGTAATAACTGACAACAATAATAATAAATCACAGTGCTACACCAACTACTACTACAGAAAGTTACTTATATTACAACTACTACTGCTTCTACTACAGCCACAACCACGACTACTACTACTAAAGTGTCTACTAATACTGATACTACTACAACGACTACCACTACTGATACTACTATAGCGTTTGCTACAACTAATACAACAATGTCTACTGCGACTACTACTACTACTACAATTACTTCTACTACATCTACATCAACAACATCTACTACTGATATTACTACACCAACAACGACTACTACTACTACTACTACTACTATAACAACCACACCATTACTACTTCTGCTACTACTATACCAATGACATCTACTACTACTACTACATGAACTACTACTTCAATAATCTCTGTAACAATTACTCAATAACAATCGATACTATTACAATGACTACTACTTCAACTACTACTACTACTACTACTACTACTACTACTACGCCTACTACTACTACTACTACAACTACAACAACTGCAACCTTAGTTGCAACTAGTTAAACTGCCTTTATTTATCTGTTTACACCTGTGTTGAAGTTTGCTTGCCTGACTACTTCAATAAACCTGAACGTGGTCACTCCCCGTGTTACAATTCCACCCCATATAGCGTTCATTTTAAAGACAAAATGCAGCCATACAAACCTCTAGCTACATAATTTGTGAGTTCCAGAAATTAAAATTGCGCTACGCTTTCAGAATGAGCCTATGTTGAACAGAAACTAGAATTTGAAAACAGTCTTTTATGTCATCTTTCGAAAAGTATTTACACCAAAAAAGCTGAATTTGTATACATGGAAATGAAGCGGTTTATCAGATGAACTTATTCTTTATGAAAATATGAGCAACTGCATTCGACTCGGGGAAAGATTTTAGCCTGAGGGAAGAGCATTAGCATGTCATTTGCTTTAGAGGTGAGAGAGAACGACGCTTTCAGCATGCAAGAGATGTGAATTACTGATGCCTCGCTTCCATTTGTACTTCACTGTAAATAACGCTCCACCTGCAACCAGTTTATGTCAAGCATTATAAAACTCCACTAACAAAACGATTATATATTCGTACCCTTATTTAAAAGCGATGACACCAATTTTGATGCATTTCACATGTTGCACATACACATGATGCTATTCTTCATGCGTGCAAATTGCTCCCGAATTAAGCGCAGACACTACAGTCCAGTCAAAAGCCCAGAACGCCCGATTTCCATGACACAAATATGTGGTGATGTATGAGCAGCATGAATATTGTAGAGGCTGTGCTCATGGATGAGCAGTCACTTTCTGTACAGCTGCGCTCTAATTGAGACGATGTTCAACAACATGTGGCTCCATTAAGAATTCATGGAGAACTGCTTTATCATAGTCGGCGCGTGTGAAAACCGCTACGTCACATTGTGCTGAGCCTGAAGTGGCGTGACCTGAGATGAGCTGAAACGGCTTTATTTCCATCTTTGCGAGCTTTAAGAGGCATTTCAGAACAGAGGAACGGAAGGTGTGAGGGTCCTTCAGGAGATTACGGCCACAGTCTGAAGAGATGTTACTCTATTTGATGCATACTACACAATTCTAGCCTCACCTTTCAGATTTGATTGATTTGATCGACCTGAAGGACAATGTAAAGAGCTTTCTGCAGATCAGTAGTTCAGATTCAATACTCATTTAACTACTGGACAGGGGTGCGTTTCCCAAACAACGATGTAACTCGGCTGAACTATCATAGTACGATGCATCGTTTGGGAAAAGCTATGTAGTGACGAGTGTTTTCCAAAACCTGTAGTTTCTCTATCGCAGATCCATCGCTTGAACCCCATTAGTTATAGCATAAAACAGCCATAATGATGCGCTAAACTGGGTGGAATAACTACTACTTTAGAGAAGAACCAATAACTTCTTTGTGCGAATTACATTGTTTTACAAGCACACACATTTAAAATAAAATCCAATATTAGATTTGGTAAAAACATGCACTCGCTTTCCATATTAACTGAAATATATGTAAATGGCACATAGGGCCTGTGTTAAACATTATAATATTCTATTCTAAAAGATATACAAAAGCTAACACGTATTGTAATATCATATATAAATCATATAAATAAATAAATAATGAGGCTATTTATTAAGAAATTAAATGTAATATTTAATATTTATTAGAAATGAAAAAAAACATACTTTAATAATATTATTAATAATAATAATAATAATAATAATACTAATAATGATAATAATAATAATGATAATAATAATAATGATAATAATAATAATACTAATTATTATTATTATTATTATTATTATTATTATTACCATTATTAAGTAGGATGTTGTTTATTTATTTTTTAGAAAAGTCTACTTTTACAATTTGACACATGTAAACCACTGCAGAAATGTAACCAGCAGGCCCATGTCATATACAGTCCAGATATTTAATGAATAACCCACTATAAATTAAAAGAATTAACGTATGCTTTTTGTTTTGACAAGCTATTTGAGACGTAACATAAATACCGCATTTTAAATATTAGCCATATAAATAAATACTTTAAATAAATCACCTATAACTTTCGTCATGAGGCTGTGTTCAAAATGACATCAATGTTTTCAAAGTGCACTGCAAAGGGAGCACAAATGTAAACATGAAGATCTCTAAAACTGAACTGTAAAAAAAGTTTGGAAGCAAATTACACCTAAGAGAGATGACCTTAATGCTTTTTATTTTTAATAATTCCAACTTTGATTGTTAGAATGTTCTAAACAAATAGGGCATAGGGGAGATAAGATGGAATAGAACACAGCCAGGAACTATGTTTCTAACAACAGCTCCAGAGGAGTAGTTGCGAGTTCTTAAGTTTGCGACGCAGAGTGCGAATGTTTGTTGGAGCGACGGATTTGGACGATTTTGATTTTGTATAGACAAAACTTGCGACCTTAGTTGGCTAACGATGGTTTTGGGAAACGCACTACAGGTTGTCATTTTGTGGTTTTCTTCAGAAAAGTTTCTTGATTAGCAACTATTAATAATAATTAACGTTAATTCCTTACATTTAGATAGTGCTTTTTCTTTGCACAGGTTTGGGGGGAATCTTCTCATCCACCATCAGTGTGCAGCATCCACCTGTATGATGCGACAAAACTTGTCCAGGAAGCTGGGGTTTAATCCCTACTGTTTTTTGAAGGCCATCCTGGGATTTTTAATGAGAGTCAGGACTTTAGTTTAACATCTAATCTAAAAGACGACTGAACTCAATTTATTTTTGATGTCTTGGTTAACCTATTGGAGGGCCAATTGAACAGCTCTGCACTACATAAACCTTGTAATAAACTGCACTACATTTTCTGTTATTTATGGACTATTTCTCCATATATTATTTCTTATACATTATATTAATTCAAACGACTAACATGGCAATAATAAAAGTCACTGTTAAAGAGTCAACATCCCATAAAGTAATTCACATCCGTAAATAAACGGAAAACACTTATAAAATTTCTCAATCTATTAAACAAATGTTTTACAAAATCACAAGAAAGCTCCACATTAAGCCATTGCTGCTATTTGCTGATGTACATGTCATAATAAAAGCATTCAATTATCACAGCATTGGTTCATATTTGAGCAAGCAGCTCTTTTGTCAACATTCCCAATCATTGAGTCCTGACAACAACAAAAAAAAAACAATCCCAAAAGCGCTGACTCCAAGCATTCAACTTGACTTTAAAGATGTGCATGTCATATTTGGCTCTCCAGCTCTGCAGATGGGATCAGGCAGGTAACTTTTGTTCATTGGTCATTCTGCTGCTCTGGCACCTGTGGGACGAGTAAACCTGGCATCCCTCCATCAGCACCTCTGCCTTCAGTGTAAAGAGCTGCTGTCCACTAGTTGAACCCTGCCCACAGCACACAGTCAGAGGTGATGTGACAGATGGAAAAAGCTGTTTATTTGGCTTCTGCTCAGTTTTTTTTTAACTGACAGGTAAAAGCTGGCCCTGCTTCCCTGCTCCTGACAGATGTGGCCATTAGTTTTAACACTCTCGCATACCAACCAGTTTAGAGTGGCAACATCTCCAGCTCTGACTCACAGTCTCTCAATGACAAATGCACAGGGGAAGAAGAAAAAATGAAAACCACACCAAACCAGTGGTCTTTTGCAGTCCTAATGAACCAACAAACTAAGGGTGGCATGGTACTGCAGCTTGGGGGTTTTGCATTGTTGTCTTACAACAAGAAGGTCTCCAGTTCGAACCATGGAGCTTTTTTTTTTTTTTTTTTTTATTCAATGCTTGATGTAATCTCAACTGAACAATGAAGAGAGGGTGGGACAGAGTAGCTCCTCCTCTTTTTAAAAACAGCCAATGGCATTTGGTTTTCATCACAGCTCTACCAATGAGAGTGGTTGAGTAAAGCGCATCAAATAAAAAATAAAAAAACTTGAAGGGGGCGGGCATGTCAGATACTAGAGAACATTTGATTGGTCAAGATTGGATGAAAAGTCTGAAGTATGAGGTCGATTTATTTGGAAGTGACAAACTGCAAGAAATCTAAATGCAATTTCTGTTACTGTGTTGGAGCACACTATGCGGTGAGTACTACACAACACAATTTACATGTACAAAATCCAAGTTCAGAACACAATTTGTAAATACAAATCCAATTCATAATGTCAAAACACAATTCAAAATACACAAATCCAATTCAAAAGTCCAAAACACAATTTGTAAATGTACAAATCCAATTCGTAATGTTAAAGCAAAATTCAAAAGTACAAAAATCCAAATTGTAAATACAAATACAAATTTGTAAATATATAAATCCAATTTATATGTTCAAGACAATTCGTAAATTAATAAATCCATTTCGTAAAGTCAAAACACAATTGAAATATATATATATATCCAATTCATAATTTTAAAACACATTTCGTAAATATATAAATCCAATTTTTAAATTCTAAACACAAATCGTGAATACACAAATCCAAATCATGAATTCAAAATACAATTCGGAAATACACAGATCTAATTCGTAAGTTCAAAACACAATTCGTAAAAATATAAATCAAATTTGTAAATCCAAAAATACACAAATCCAATTCGTATGTTTAAAGCACAATCCGTAAATATATAAATCCAATTCGTAAATTCGCAAATCCCCTTGGTAAAGTCTAAAACGATTCAATAATTTACAAATCCAATTCTTAAATTCGAAATTTGTAAATATATCTATTGAATTGGTAAGTTTAAAACAAAATATATAAATACACAAATCCAATTCAAAAGTTCAAAACACAATTTGTAAATATATAAATCCATTTTGTAAATTCTAAACACAAATGCTAAATACACAAATCCAATTCATAAATTTAAAACACGATTCAAAAGTACACAAATCCAATTCCTAAGTTCACAACACAACTCGTAAATATATTAATCCAATTCGTAAATATGCAAATCCCACTGACAAAGTCAAAACTCGATTCAAATACACACAAATCTAATTCGTAAATTCAAAACACAATTCATAAATATATTAATCCAATACTTAAATTCAAAACACACTTTGTAAATATATAAATCTGATCCGCAAGTTCAAAACAAAATATATAAATACACAAATCCAATTCATACGTATACGTAAATTCAAAACACAATTCCTAAATAAATAAATCCAATTCGTAAGTTCGAAACAAAATTTATAAACACTCAAATCCATCTCATAAGTTCAAAACACAATTCGTAAATATATAAATACAATTTGTAAATTCTAAATACGAATCCTAAATACAAAAATCCAATGCATACGTTTAAAACATGATTTGTAAATATATCAATCCAACTTGTAAGTTGAAATCACAATTCGCAAATACACAAATGTAATACACAGGTGAAAACACAATTTGTAAATATGGAAATCCAATTTTTAAACACAATTTAAAAATATGCATAAATCCAATATGTAAATTCAAAAAAACACAATTGAAAATATACATAAATCCAATTCACTTTGTGAAAATATTTATAATTTATTACAAATTACATAATTTATTACAAATTGTGTGTCAAATTTATGAATTGTGTTTTAAGTTAACAAACTACATTTTGTAAATGTGAATTGCGCTGTGACATGCATCCATTTTATTTTGTAAATGTTTTATTTTTCAGACTCATCCATAGAGATGGTGATTTAAAAAAAAAAAAAAAAGAACTAGATGCTGATATTGTTACCATCTATTTTATAAACAGGCATTTCTAATCAGAATAACTCAACTCAAAAGCCAAACAATACCAGTAAGTGATTCAGTGATTCACAGAGACGGCCACATCAGTGACACACAGCACCGGTGGCTGAGAAAAAAGGCATTAAGCTGAAGTTTTATGGTTGAGAACACAGGCCACCTGCTTCCTACAGAGCTTCTTCTAGGCATGTTTGTACACAAAATGACCAGTCCCCTTAAAGACCACTGTGTGAATCATGAGCTTTAAGAGATCTGAGCCTCCAGGCTAATGTAGACCACTGCTAAACACAGCCCTGGAGACCAAACATCACACCTACTAAACACACTCTCCTCCAGCGCAACTGCTGCACACCTTTAAAGGTAAAAAATCCCATTTTAAACATTCCAACATCTCCGTTTTCAGAATGCACTGTGTATTGTTGTATCTCCTTTGGACACATGCACCATGCTATTTACTCAGAAAGCATTCAAAAATAGACTTACCTCAGAGGTTCATGTCCAGTAAGACTCATGTTTGACATCCTGAGAGCCTCTTGATGCTCTAAAACACCAGGCTGCTGTTTTTAGAAACTGAGCAGACTAATTTCATAATAAATTCCACCATTTTCTGTTTCATCGCAGATCAGTTCAGACGTAAATCCTGGATCCCGCTGTGGGGAAAATGACCTCCTTTGACCAAATATAATAACCTGTCTTAAAGGACTACTTGTTTGAGTATTAGAAAAGGTCAGGTGAAGTTTAAATAACAGGAAGTCACATTTCCTCTTGGTGTCATGTTTAATTGCCCAAAAGATCCATTGCTCCCCCTTGTGTCAGCTTTTAAAGTTGTTGTTTTTTTTTGTATAGTACCAAATGTGCCATATTTCACTGACTAAATATGCCACATATGGTTATACATTGCCTTAATATCATAAATTAGACATATTGAGCGAGATTTTTTCCACAAATAAAATATTTTAAAATAAATACTCATTCATTTTTCTTTGGCTTAGTCCAGGCGTGTCCAAACTACGGCCCGCGGGCCATCTGCGGCCCGCAATCAGTTTTGTGGCGGCCCGCGAGGCTTTTTATAAATATCAATAGAATCTGGCCCGCTATACAAAAATGAACGTAATTCAATAAATAACCACCGGGTGTCGCTATTAAATGCATTCAATTAAGCAGCAGTTCTTGTTATGATCTATCTATCTATCTATCTATCTATCTATCTATCTATCTATCTATCTATCTATCTATCTATCTATCTATCTATCTATCTATCTATATACACACAGTTGAAGTCTGAATTATTAGCCCCTCATTGATTTATTTCTTCTTTTTTTAAATATTTCCCAAATGATGTTTAACAGAGCAAGGACATTTTCACAGTATGTCTGATAATATTTTTTCTTCTGGAGAAAGACTTGTTTGTTGTATTTCGGCTAGAATAAAAGCGGTTTTAATTTTTTTATGAACCATTTAAGGTCAAGTATATATATATATATATATATATATATATATATATATATATATATATATATATATATATATATATATATATATATATATACACAGTATGCGTGTCTGTGTGATGTGTGTAAAATTTGGCCCGCGACAACGTTGTTTTTTTTGCATCTGGCCCTCGGCCCAAAAAGTTTGGACACCCCTGGCTTAGTCCCTTTATTCTTCAGCGGTTCCCACAGCGGAATGACCCGCCAACTTATCCAGCATATGTTTTACACAGCGGATGCCCTTCCAGCTGCAACACCATATTGGGAAACATCCATACACACTCTTACACTACGGCCAGTTTAGTTTATTCAATTCATCTATAGTGAATGTGTTTAGACTGTGGGGGAAACCGGAGCACCAGGAGGAATCCCACGCGGACACCGAGAGAACATGCAAACTCCACACAGAAATGCCAACTGGTCCATTCAGGACTCAAGGAAGGTTGCTAGTTCGAGCCTTGGCTGGCAAGTTGGCATTTCTTTGTGGAGTTTGCATGTTCTCTTGATGTTGCCGTGGGTTTCTTCCTGGAGCTTCTGATTTCCCCACAATCCAAAGACGTGCCATAAGTGAATTGGGTCAGCTAAATGGTCTGTGGTTTATGTGTGTGTGTGTGTGTGTGTGTGTGTGTGTGTGTGTGTGTGTGTGTGTGTGTGTGTGTAAATGAGAGTGTATGGGTGTTTCCCAGTGATGGGTTGCAGCTGGAAGGGAATCCACTGTGTAAAACATATGCTGGATTTACTTTGAAATCCATTTTCAAAAGTTACCATTTCTTTGTTTCTTGTCGAATAGTGTTTCTTAAATCATATTGCCCCCAAGGTTATTATAGTTGACGAAAACAAACGAAAAAATAACAACTAAAATTTAAAATAATTGTCGTTAACTGAAATAAAAATAAAAAACAAGAGTTTTTTTTAAGTTTTTTTTTAACTAGAACGAACTGAAACTGTATTTTGTACAAACTAACTGAACCTAACTACAATTATTGCAAAAACCTTCTTCGTTTTCGTCTTTGTCAATGCATTTAATGCATAATCTTACTGTATGGCACCTCATTGGCCAGATCAAGCCGGTTCTCCTCCAGTTCTCCTCCAGTCAGTGTTGCCAGATCTACGATAATTGTCGTATTTGTACAATAGGCTAATTTCGACCTCTACGATGTACGATCAGTAATGAAAAATAATATATATAATGTACGATAATTCCATACATTTCGAGTTTTATTGCATTTAAACAGAATTTCATTGTAATCATAGGGCTTTTATATTTATTGATCTTGTTGCATTTTTGTCTACTGCCTGTGTGGAATTGAGCACGTTTTCTATGTCATCTTACCTCACATCTTCTCAGCCAATCAATGTGGAGAATGGTCAGTACTTAGGTCAGTGGTTTTCATGTTGAGGTCGATTGTTCAAGTGTTAAAGTAAAAACATAGTTGAAAACATGCTAAAAAGGAATGTGAGAAGGACAGGGAGTTTGCCCTTGATCTTCTCATTTTCCTCATTCAAATGCTTCATGTGGACGTGTTTTCCAAATTAAATCTCATCAAAACAAAGCCACACAATCGGCTCATTACAGATACTGTGAATGGGCTCATGCACACCAGTGTGTTAAAAATTCGGGAAGGTGCACTGCTTTCAAGCAAAGCAGAACTATGTTGCAGTCCAATTTGTACAGCAAAAATGAATCCCTAAACATCTGGCAACACGCAGGTATCCAATGACAGCGACACGGAGGTAAACTTTAAACCTTCCCACTAAGGTACGCCTTTTTTATTTAAGTTTTTTTAAGTAGTTTGGTAATTTGCACGTTGTGTCAAAACGCCATTTGTCTAGATAATAGCTGTATTCTTTCCGTTTGCTTCGTGTACAATACATTGACATTTCCAATCTGGCAACACTGGCAGACGTCCTCGCTGTTGCTCCCGCGACAAAACGAGTGGACATGACAGCAGCAAGGCGACAGCATTAAATACAGAGACTTAAAACTATAACTTCAAAACATTTGTGCCCAATAATGGGTTTTATTTATGTATCGCAATCGCAAAAGAATCTTTTTAACCGGATCTTCTTAGTGAACTGTTTGAACTCTTCACCAAATCGAACTGAATCATTTGAAACGATTCGCTTCTCCAGTAAGCATTTATCCACAAACTACTTACATTTTTTAACAAGCCTAATACCCCCCCTCTGACTCTGAATAATCCAATCTATACTCTTATTCAATTATTAGAACAGTAACGTTACACTGAGAGCAAATTTAAGAAGCGTTGAATCGATAATACTGCGCATGCGTGATTCAGTGAACCTAACACAAACAGTGCTCGGCAGCCAGCCTGCTCCTACTGTGACTGAACTAATCTTGAACAACTGCAGCGCGGGTGAACCGAGAGTTTAAATGAGAGGATCTGGTGAAAAACGTAAGTTTATTTTATAACAGACAATCATAATGGAATTTTAAATAAGTGAATCATTCTTCAGTTAGGTTGCAAACTTTTACTGTAAGTCATTTTTCAGATCATGGTGACGTTTTAACTGACTGAAATTACTATTGCTGACTACATAAGTATGGTATGTTGAGTCCTAACATCCGCGTTAAATATCTGAACTTCCCATCACTACTGTATCAAGAGTCCCGTAAAAAAGTGATTGACTGGTTTGTGTGTAACTTTATTTATGGTTTGGTTTTGGGTAAAGCAAAGACCACGTGAGTCAGGTAGTGAAAACAACTACAACTAATTAAATAATCATTTATTCATTGATATTTAACAATGAACAAATGATGAGTTCGCATTCATCTTAATTTAATCTTTAATAAGTTTAACACGTCGATTTGGCAAGTGCTTAATAGAGATGTTTCCAGCAAGGACACATGTGGAGATCTGTAGAGGAGGACTCATTAAGAATTATAATAAATTAAGATTTTTCAACTTGATTTTATTTAGCATGCTTGCATGTTTGGACCCTCATTATTTGTTGTGTATTAGAATATTAAAGGTCAGATGCAATTCAATGAACAGCACAAATTATAACATTTATTTTACATAATTCAAAATTATCTTATAGTAAATGCATGCAATTTGTCTTTTTAACATTCTTTATTTTGTCATTATAAATGTAAAATAAGGTTCTATCAACATTTAGTTTAACAAATAGTGATTGATATTTAACAACAACCCCCACCCCCCGCCTTCAACGATGATGCCATCGTGCATCGTGTTACATTAGACATCGCACAATGCCAAATTGGTCTACATCGCCCAATCCAAGTATGAATAGAAGTCTATGGGGCTTAAACTCTAGTGTGACCGAGGCTTTAGTCTCTTCTAGAGATTATCAGCAAACAAGCAGCGCTTGCATACCAATAAGTATCAATGAATGTTTAATGCAGTCCTCTATCATGTCCTGTAATTGAACACAAGAAAAAAAAACACCCCTCATTTACAGGATAATGTGATGGAAGGTGAATGTTTTATCATGTCTGTTGGCGCAGGGAGGTTTCAAGTAGTATCAGTTTCCCTGTTCGGCATTGAACACAATAAAAGAAACCTCAATGAAAAGAAAAGTGAAAGAATGCATCTGCCAGTGGCCTTCGCTTCGTGTCTCTAATTACCTTGGAAATCAAGTCAATATGGAATTAGCATGCAAATAGCCACACAGGATGAGACGCCACTTACGCCGGGCCCGATCAAAAAGCGGGTTGTGCTGTGAAAGTAATTCACGTCCAAATGCATATGCAAGAGGTAATCAAGGGCTACTACGCCAGCATAAAGCGTCGAGAGCAACAATTACAAGCGCAGAAGGCTGACGAGGTCTAATTCGACAAAGCGATTGCTACAAGTTTCCTTAATTAACAATCACAAACGAGACACAGAACTGTGAGACAAATTGATTTCTAAAGAGGTGTTTGAATGGTGATTGTGAACGGGTCGGAGAGGCGCTTTATATTCGGATTTGTAAGGAAGACGTCAATGACCCAAGACGAAACGGTTCAGGGCTGTTCAATCTAGCCCCCGTGTTTCCACCTTTTTCTCGAGATTGAAACATTCCGGATCCATTACTCCACACGAGAGCCGCTGCTCATTTCAGTTGCTGTCTCGTGGCTTTGATTGGATATAATGAGTCTGAAACCTCAACAGGATAAGGAGGAAGAGTGTGGAGGGAAGAGGCTTGCGGTGGCGTATGGGGAATTGTTAAGCCTGTGATTATCGATGTGTGTTTCCTTTGTTTTCTAGATTTAGAGAAATCACGTCGTCTCATTAACACCTGCAGTATGCCAAAGCAACACAATCTGTGATACCGCCATTACATAATTTGACCAAACACTGAATAATTTGACTGTCTGCATCTGCTGAATGCTTAATGGCACAGCAGGATACAGAACGGACAGGGAAATGTGCGTTCGCATTCATCTTAATTTAATCTTTAATAAGTTTAACACGTCGATTTGGCAAGTGCTTAATAGAGATGTTTCCAGCAAGGACACATGTGGAGATCTGTAGAGGAGGACTCATTAAGAATTATAATAAATTAAGATTTTTCAACTTGATTTTTTTTTAGCATGCTTGCATGTTTGGACCCTCATTATTTGTTGTGTATTAGAATATTAAAGGTCAGATGCAATTCAATGAACAGCACAAATTATAACATTTTTTTTATATAATTTAAAATTATCTTATAGTAAATGCAAGCAATTCGTCTTTTTAACACCTCATAATTTTTATTTTTTTGTCAATATAAATGTAAAATAAGGTTCTATCAACATTTAGTGTAACAAATATATAACTGTAAATATTGAACAGCTTAATTATTCTGACCGGTAATTTCAAGTCTTTATTTTGAAAAAAAAATAAAATAAAAATTATATATATATATATATATATATATATATATATATATATATATATGTATATGTATATGTGTGTGTGTGTGTGTGTGTGTGTGTATATATATATATATATATATATATATATATATATATATATATATATATATATATATATATATATATATGGTTATAGTTAACATATATATCACTGGCCATTTTATTAGGTACGCCATACTAGTAACTGAGTTAAACCCTTTTTTGCCTTCAGAACTGCTTTAATCCTTCGTGGCAGAGATTCAACAAGGTGCTGGAAATATTCTCCAGAAATTTTGCTCCATATTGACATGATAGCATCACGCAGTTGCTGTGGATTTGTCGGCTGCACATCCATGATGCCAATCTCCCGTTTCACCACATCCCAAAGGTGCTCTATTGGATTGAGTTCTGGTGACTGTGGAGGCCATTAGAGTACAGTGAACTCATTGTCATGTTCAAGAAACCAGTCTGAGATGATTCACACTTTATGACATGGTGCGTTATCCTGCTGGAAATAGTCATCAGAAGATGGAGACAGTGTGCTGATAAAGGGATGGACATTGTCAGCAAAAATACTCAGGTAGGCTGTGGCATTGACACGATGCTCAATTGATACTAATGGGGCCAAGGTGTGACAAGAAAATTTCCCTCACGCCATTACACCTCCACCACCAGCCTGAACCATTGATACAAGGCAGGGTGGAGCCATGCTTTCATTTTGTTGACACCAAATTCTGACCTGACCATCTGAATTTGGCAGCAGAAAACGATCAGGCAACATTTCTCCAATCTTCTATTGTCCAGTTTTGGTGAGCCTGTGTGAATTGTAGCCTCAGTTTCCTGTTCTTAGCTGACAGGAGTGGCACCCGGTGTGGTCTCTGCTGCTGTAGCCCATCTGCCCCAAGGTTGGACTTGTATGTTCAAAGATGCTCTTCTGCTGACCGTGGTTGTAACATGTGGTTATTCGTGTTACTGTTGCCTTTCTATCAGCTGGAACCAGTCTGGCCATTCTTCTCTGACCTCTGGCATCAACAAGGCATTTACTCCCACAGAACTGCCGCTCACTGGGGATTTTCTCTTTTTCAGACCATTCTCTGTAAACCCCAGAGATGGTTGTGCGTGAAAATCCCAGTAGATCAGCAGTTCCTGAAATACTCAGACCAGCCTGTCTGGCACCAACAACCATGCCATGTTTAAAGTGATTTAAATCACCTTTCTTCCCCTATCTGATGCTTGCTTTGAACTGCATATATATCTATATGGTTTCCCCCACAATACAAAGATATGCGGTGTCAGTGAATTGAATGAAGTAAATTGGTCATAGTGTATGTGTGTGAATGTGAAGGTGAATAGGTGTTTATTGTTATTATTATTTTCAACTATAGAGTTTTTTCCAATGAGTACTTCAATGATTTTCCTATCAAGGAATAAAACACCTTAAATAATAATTAATGATAATAAATTAGGGATCATGGCAAATTAAAACAATTCAACAAAATCAGTAAATACATGATTTGGTTTAAGAGACCAAATATTTTTTTTTCTGAATATTATTGACATGACATACTGTATAAGCTTGTTTCAGTCATCACATTTTAGTGACTGTTTCTGTGAATCATGGTAAAAAGCCAAAATCATTCATTAATTTTCCTTCGGCTTAGTCCCTTTATTATTCGGCGGTCACCATAGTGAACCACCAACTCATCCAGCGCATGTTTTACACAGCGGATTCCAGCTGCAACCCAGTAGCCTACTGGGAAACACCCATACACACTCACACACACATACACTACGGCCAATTTAGTTGATTCCCATGTCAACATGGGGAGAACATGCAAACTCCTCAAAGTAATGACAAATGGCCCAGCCGGAACGTGAACCAGCAACCTTCTTGCTGTGAGACGACAGTGCTTACCCCTGAGCCGCCATGTCACCCCAAAAACCCCAATCACAGGTTACTTAAAGTAATTTTTCACCTTGTGGTAATCAACATCAAAGCGCCCAGCAGAGCTCAAATTGAATTGTAACTTGTAACCAAAACCCAACAAATGAGTCTTCTTTAGTGAGTACAGACAATAAAACAATCTTTAATTATGCAGGTAAATGAGGTAATCCTGTTATAGCTTCCTCACATCATATAGCATAAGCTCTCAGCTGTCAGGAGAAGTGGACCGAAAGTCGACTGAAACAGATAACCTTTGACCTGTGGCCAATATAAGCTTCACCATAATCCCCTGAGCTGCTTTGGAAGAAGGTCATCAGAAGAGGTTTGCTCTGCAAATGACAGAAACAGATGCCCGCAGCAAACAGTATGTCAAAGATGGTGATAATGATGATATTGTAACACTGCAGAACTCCAGTAACCCATCACTTCTTTACACATTCATGTTGACATTCGGTTTGAACCATGCATTGAACTATTCATATAAAATTGCATATTTTTCTCTCCCTTTTGGCGCTTCATACACATTGAAATGTACTTTAAGGCAATACAAAAGTACATTCTTCAAAGTGGATACAGCTTGTAGTGAACAAACGTCGCATGCTTTAATTATTGTGTTGGTTCATTGTTTGAAGCAGCGGTTGCAATGTTACTACAGGCCACTAGGCTACACTAGAGGGGAGTGGTAACTGGATATATTCCAGGTCACCATAGAGCAAGTGAATTGTGTTTGTTAGAGGGAATGGCGGCATGGTGAACTAAGGCTGCTGACATTTTTTGAGAACAATATTGTTGCTGCTCAAATGTAAGTATTGAGTACGTGATTAAGTTTGAGAGCATTTTCGATATTTAGTTGTGATTTGTTGTGGTGGGCAAAGCGAGGCTTCGTGAAACACTGAAACAGTCGAAGCAACTGTATCGAAGCTTCGAAACGTTTCGAAACACCACTCTACGGTGCCACCTAGTGGTCATTTTATTTGTATTACACTGAAACAGCTTCAGCAAAGAACAGTTGAGCAAACTGAGGTATGAAATCCCACTTTGTAGCTTTGAACCTATAGTCGTTTAGTCGAGCGGTTAGAGTTCGTGATCACCATCCGGGGATAGTAGGTTCGAATCCAGGCTGATACAATTCTTTTTGAAATGCTTTAATACCAGTTGGTAATGCTTTGTTTTTGTATCGTTTTGTTTCAACATTGCTCTGACATCCGAATAAACACCTTGTAAATAAATTTGTATTGTTTTGGTCATAAAACAGGGTTGTTGCTAGATCAGATAAAGTTGTGTCCAGAAGTTAACGATAATTATTTATATTATTAATTACATTTCCCATTGTATTTTATTAACGTCTATTCAAAACCTAAACCCATTACTGTACTGTAAAAATATTAATTATTGTTTTGCAGTGTTGCAAAAATAATGCTTAATTGATGGTGTATCCGCAGCTGTATCCTATCTAGACTACACCATAAAACAGTAACATGATTAAAATACATAAAATCATTTTTGGTGATTTTGTACTAGTCGGGATTCGAACCCAAAATTAATTTGAAACAATGTTACAACATGCACACGCACAGCCCACTAGGCCATATGAGATGGAAATTTGAACTTGACCATCTTAGTCAAATGCAAATTCTCCAAGTTTCGAAACGCTTCTGAAATTATCAATGCTTTGAATCGCTTTAGTCACGTGACCAGGTGTTTCGAAACACTTTAGTCACATGACCTGGGGGTTTCGGATCATGCTTCGGTGCAGTGTTTCGAAACACTTGCGCTTCGGGATCTCGACACTGTGTCGAAACGTCAGTTTCACGTCAGCCATCCCTAGTGATTTGTAGTGATGGAGAAATTAAGCTTTCTGAACCAGTGAAGCGTTTGACTTAATTGTATCGGTAAAAGTTTTGTTACTCGCAGCTTTCTAAATCAGAGCTTGATGAGGACCTCTTCTGATGTAGGAAAGCACCGTGTTGCAATAATGTCAAATGTTCACTTCTGACCAACTTATTCATGTAGTAATATACAACAACAGTAATATAAACAAATTGCTCAATTAATGTAGTTTTTACACATAAGGTAAGTCACATTACACCACCGATGATTGTAGTAAAATCCAAGATATTCAAAACCATTTACATTTATGCCAGTTGCTGCTCGCATCAAATTCAAAGCTCTGATGTTTGCCTACAAAGTGACCTCTGGCCTTGCTCCTTCTTATCTGCTCTCACTTCTGCAGATGTATGTGCCCTCCAGAAACTTGCGTTCTGTGAATGAACGTCGCCTCGTGGTTCCATCCCAAAGAGGGAAGAAATCACTTTCGCTCACGCTCACGCTCAATCTGCCCAGTTGGTGGAATGAACTCCCTAACTGCATCAGAACAGCAGAGTCACTCGCTACTTTCAAGAAACGACTAAAAACTCAACTATTTAGTCTCCACTTCCTAATCTGCAATTGCCTCTTTGAATATCACACTAACTGTACAAAAAAAAAAAAAATTCTAATACTACTAATACTTCCCTTCTTAGACTTTACAGACCCGAAACTTGCCTATAGCACTTATTCATTGTTGCTCTTAGTTGTGTAAGTTGCTTCCTTGTCCTCATTTGTAAGTCGCTTTGGATAAAGCGTCTGCTAAATGACTAAATGTAAATGTAAATGATAGTCCAACTAGTCCTGTTCTAAGTGGGGATCGAACCAGCGATTCCTGCATGGTAGGTGCTCTAAGGAGGAAGCTAGATGAGATGCCGTCAAGTTGCACTCGCCAGTTGGTCTCTGTTAAACACTATACTACGATATGTAGTGGTTTTATTTAAAAATCGTTGTAAAAACGTACACTTATACACTTTAGTATGGTTCAAAACCTTTTTACTTTAAATTACTATTGTATTTTAGTTTAATAAGTGGTGTGTGGGACCGGTGCAGTGCATTGAAACAGTAGAAATGTATGTAATTGATGCCCAATCTCTCACTTTACTTACACATTAGGGTGTTTATACCTTTTAATTAAAATTCGAAGCAGTCATGTTTTTTTTATGCATGCTTCGAAGCCTCGGCGCACAACGCCACATCACTAGTGATTTGCCCTATGTGAATTACTTATGTAGACAGGACCTGTTGTCCTGGGGTCCGTTCTTCGTACCTCGCTTAAATGATCTAAGATGATTTGGCAGATCCTGGATCTTTTCATCTTGATAACTGATCTCTCGCTAATTTGGTTTTTCAAACAAGTTCGCCAATCAGATTAGATTGTCTGGATAAACTGATCTGAGATCGCTGCGTGTGTTATGGAGGACAGATCTATCGATCCTCGAAATCATGATCAGCAATGCAACGATTAGCTGATGGCACAGCTGCGTAATGACATCACCTGATTAATGTTCAATTATCCATGCGAGCAAAATTACATCAAATTAGCAGGAAACGGTTTGTTAAATATGACGCAATAACCTTCAACATTTGTTGTGAGCTGCAGGCTTTACTCTTTGATGTGTCAGGAGTATTCATCATGTATTTCAATGCATATCAATGTATTTAGTTCTACATTTAGAAAAGATTTTCTTTATTATAGTAGTCGTTTTATTAATCTGTGTAAAGAAAAACTTGTTGTTTACAAAAGCATTTTGATATTTGTGATGGCGTCTACAACTTTTGTGAAGCATCAAATCACCGGCATATTATCTGTCAAAACATGTTCATGACTGCATAAATGTATTATTGCTTTAAAAAAAAGTCACAAATTGTGCATGTTTATTATTAACAATATGTACTAAGCGATCTAAAAAGTTCATATCAATAAGTTTTCTCTGTGCACCACCAGGTGGCAGTCTTTGTAGGCTACTTTCATTTCGAGAGTGCAGATTACAGTTTTATTAATATATATATATATATATATATATATATATATATATATATATATATATATATATATATATATATATATATATATATATATATTCATATTCATATTTTATAATATATTCATTTATTTTATTAATAACTATAACTTTATATATATAGTTTAAAAAATATTCACTCTTTTCCCAAGTGTATATAACTACTACTGTAAGAAAGTATCAGAATTCGGTACATACTTTCTGTATTATATTTGCTTGAACTGAGCCGATCTAATCCTGTTTATGAATTGAACCTGCTCCCGATCAGGTTTAAGCTAGCAGAACTGTTGCTATGACAACAACTCTCGGATCAGCTTTGAAGAACGAAACGATCCTAGATCGTGTCAATTCATCAATAACCAAATCCAGCTAACTGAGTAATCCACGTACGAAGAACGGACCCCAGGTCACTACATGATCCTGCTGGAGGAAAACGTTTCCTTGCTCCTTCAAAAAACCTCAGTGTTACTCAATGTTTAGATCAGGTCACTGTGCAGGCCATGGGAGATGTTTAACCACATTTTCATGTTCATCAAACCACTCTGTCACCAGTCTTGCTGTGTGTATTGCCGCATCATCATCCTAATACACGGCACTGCCTTCAAGGGCATGGAGCACCAGTATTAGGCCTAGAGAATGCCATGATATTGCAGCCTAAACCATTGCTGATGCACTCCCATGCTTCACCCTGGGCATGCAATTGGGTGATACTTTTTTTTGGGGGGGGGGGCATCTCTCCCAGATGTGGGAAAGACATTGAAGGTCGACTCATCAGAGAACAATACATGTTTTACATTGCCCACAGCCCAAGATTTACACTGCTGGCTCCATTGAAACTGCCATTTGGCATTAGCATGAGTGACCAAAGGTATGGCTATACAGTAGCAGTTCGTCCATGTATATTAACCATGTGGAGCTCTCGATAAATTTAGCAATGAAACCTCTGACATTACAGATCCGCTTTGTGTGCATCTCTTCCAGACCAACTCTTATAATGGCTTCTTTAAGGATATATTTCCATGTCAAAAAGCTCAAATCACCTCAAACCAGCCTCACTAATCTTAAATGACGTCCACAGACAGCAAATCTCCAACTATTAGAGCAGGTTTCTCATGTACTGGAATGAGAGATTTGCATCATGGATGTGCAGTTGACCAATCGGTGGTACCTGTGTGATGCTGCAATATCAATATAGACCAAAAATATCTCCGAAACGTGTCCAGCTTGTTAAATCTATGCCACAAAGAACTCAAACAAGGATTCGACAAAGTACTAGAAAGCTGAGCCTAATAATATGGCCGGTGTGTGCACATTCACTGATGCAAGAGAACACACTTCACACTGTCTGACTTTGAGTAAAAACCATGTAATGTTTCATGGGCTGGAGAGCAGACACAGACTTCAAAAGAGCCACCTGAGTGTTTGTTGACCTACATAGGTATCCATATGGTGGGTTTTATACGGTAAATCATACGTATGACGCAATACAGATCCATTCAAAGACACATGCTTTATCTTTTCAAGCCCTTTACATCACACCACATTCACCCTTTCTCTCTGTTCTTATAATACACCATCACCGTTTAGACTTCGTTTTAGGAATTAGTTAAGAACTTATTCATGACTTAAAGGTGCTGTAAGTTTTTGATATTTCTGAATAATACGCAAATATTTAAGAAACATGAAACATTCTTGTTTATCTGAAAAACAACGCTTAAGTCAGATATTTAATAAGCAAATAATATCAATATTACAATCGTAAACATTAGGTGAAGCAGATTACATTGTAACTGCGTGTCCTAACAACACACTACGTGACGAGGCTTGAAGCAATTGGACTGTTTGCACCAGACAAAACACAATAGAAATGTAAATAAAGTCATTCAGAAGCACAGAATAGTGCACTCACTACACTCCAGCGAAATGGTAAGGTTTATAATCTAATTAAAACATATTAAACCTCTTTAACCTTATTAAATATAGATAAATGGTCAAATGGTTTATTTTATTTTCTAGATCTGAGGTGAACTATCCGTTGCTGCTTTCAGTAGTCTGGCAAAAAACAGTCAAGTAAAATGGCAAACTCGCATTATTAGCATTTAACACTGAATAAAGCACATGAGGTTTACCTGATGTGTCATTGTTTAGTTTTCTGTTGTTCAGCTGCGAGAAACTGAAGCCGTAGAAGACACACTGCTGTTGGTGTCGCCAATCTGGCAACCCGTGCTTGCACTTGTTTTGAACCAGGTGTGCAATACCTAGATCAACCACTAGGTATCAAACTTTATATATTTCATCTGTGTAGAAAAATTAATATTAGTATAAAATGAAAGCATATTGCTTCTATTGGGTTGCATTATATAATTTTTTTACTCATTTGAGTATTGTATTCTTTTGTACTTTTATTTTATCATTATTTTTTTTTTATCCATTGTCTTATTTTCATGTGCCAGTGTTTAATTTTTTTATTCATTTAAATACATTTCTGGATTATTTACTTTGATATAATTTAATATTTTTTATTTAAAATTAGTAACTCTATGGAAATTCAGTTTTTTTTTTCTATTCAGGTGTATATATATATAATTTAAAAATTTAATTAAAAAGGAGCTAATCAGAATATTATTTGAGTATATATATATATATATATATATATATATATATATATATATATATATATATATATATATATATATATATATATATACATACATACATACATACAGTTGAAGTCAGAATTATTAGCCCCCCTGAATTAATTGACCGCTTGTTTATTTTTTCCCCAATTTCTGTTTAACGGAGAGCTAATTTTTTCAAAACATTTCTAAACATAATAGTTTTAATAACTCATTTCTAATAACTGATTTATTTTATCTTTGCCATGATGACAGTAAATAATATTTTACTAGATATTTTTCAAGACATTTCTATACAGCCTAAAGTGACATTTAAAGGCTTAACTAGGTTAATTAGGTTAACTAGGCAGGTTAACCTAATTAACTTAAAATTAGCTTAAAGGGGCTAATAATTTGGTCCCTAAAATGATGTTTAAAAAATTAAAAACTGATTTTATTCTAGCCGAAATAAAACAAAAATTACTTTCTCCATTAGAATAAATATTATCAGACATACTGTAAAAATTTCCTTGCTCTGTTAAACATCATTTGGGAAATATTTAAAAACAGAAGAAAAAAATTTGAAGGGGGCTAATAATTCTGACTTCATATATATATATATATATATATATATATATATATATATATATATATATATATATATATATATATATATATATATATATATATATATATATATACCCTCTTATTCCAGTCAATCAGATTACATCATTAGTTAGAAGACTACTCAATAGTTCTAATTTTCATTTAATATAGCTAATAACACAATAATGGCAGCAACTCAATGCATTTAGGCGTGTAGACATGGACTAGACGATCTGCTGCAGTTCAAACCGAGCATTAGAATGGGGCAGAAAAGTGACTTTGAACGTAGCATGGTTGTTGGTGGAAGACGGGCTGGTCTATATATTTTAGAAACTGCTAATCTACTAAGATTTTCACGCACAACCATTGGTACGGTTAACTGAGAATGATCCAAAAAATCTGCAGCAACCTCATGATGCTATCATGTCAATATGGACCAAAATCTTTGAGGAATATTTCCAGTACCTTGTTGAACCTCTGCCACGAAGGATTAAAGCAGTTCTGAAGGCAAAAGGGGGTCCAACCTAAGGCTAGTAAGGTGTACCTAATAAAGTGGCCGGTGAGTGTAAATACGAGTGGGTTAATTTCAAATTAAATAAATAAATTCAACAACGTTTAATTTTAATAGAACAATCCTATTTTAATCCAATTAACATCTTACTAATGTTATTTAAGTAAACTAATGAAAAACATGGGCATGTGCTTCTCACAAGGCATTGCGAGCAGTTTATAATTGTGAGTCATCAGTGGTTTTGTTGTAATAAGATCTGACAAACCTTCCCGTGCTCTTACTTGTGTAGAAATGGACCCAATTAGAGGACACTGTTATCACAAGTGATGCTGGCTGAAGTGTATATTATTAGTCTAGGCACACCGCAATACATTTGCACATTATTAGACACCACACTGTTAATTATGCAGAAATAAATAATGTGCATTCACGAGTCTCCACATCTACTGAAAAAAAAAAAAAAAAAGAGGAATTGCTGCACATTAATAATGTTGTAGTTGGGAAGAGATCCTCGGAAATGATGCAAGGAGGTAGACATCGCTCCGCTGCACATCAGTCAGATTTATCTGTTTGCTTGGTCTTGTTTTCTGCAGGAGAAACTTTATAATGTGACAAGATTGTGACAAGTTACACGTGTTTTCGTTATTCAAGAGCTACGATAACTGCACACATCTGGGTTTAGCAAGAATGTGTGAAGAAAGTGTGAAATAAAATAAGCTTTTAATACTTTAAATGGTGTGCTAATTGCTTAAAATGATTGTTAAACTACAGTGGTGGGACAACATGCAGTCTTTTATTATTTAATTAACACATTTAGGGTGAGCAAATCATAACAACATTCAAACAGTTTTGTTTGTTTAAACTACTTATTAAAAATGAACTGAAACAACTAATACATCACTGTGGTGGGACAACATGTGCACTTTAATTATCTGAATTAATATATTTAGGGTAAGCAAATCATAACAACACAAATATATTTTTGTTCAAGCTAGTTATTTAAAATAACATAAAATACTAAAACTATTAATTAACATTTGCTTAGAGCGAGAGAGGTCTAAAAATAAAAAAAAATATATAGTGGGTTAAGTAAATTATTATTAATATATATATATATATATATATATATATATATATATATATATATATATATATATATATGTGTGTATATATATATATATATATATATATTATATATATATATGTATATATATATATATATATATTTATATATATATATATATATATATATATATATATATATATATATATATATATATATATATATATATATATATATATATATATATATATATATATATGTATATATATATATATATATATATATATATATATATATATATATATAATTATTAATATATATATATTTATATGTATATGTATGTATATATATATATATATGTATGTATATATATATATATATATATATATATATATATATATATATATATATATATATATATATATATATATATATATATATATATATATATATATATATATATATATATTAATAATAGTTTACTTAACCCACTATATATTTTTTGTTATTTTTAGACCTCTCTCGCTCTCTTTCTAAGCAAATGTTAATTAATAGTTTTAGTATTTTCACTTGTTTATTTTATTGCGTACATGAGCCTATTTTTGTAAATAAAAATAGTAATTTCAATATAATTTATTTAAATGTAATTTAATTCACTCAATAATTTTAAAGTCTTCATGTACGCTGAAAAAAATATTCAATGCATTTACTCATTTTATTTAAGGTAAGTGCTTGCATACTATTTATTTGGGCTGAATTTAAACAAATTAAGTTGAACATTACTAAATTGAATGTGTTTGTTTAAATTCAGCCCATACAAATTGTTTATAACCCCTTACAGTACCTTAAAAACATTTAGTAAATCCAATTAATCATTTACTCCAGTTTAAAGTGCACACTGTGAAAACCCAATGTTTTCTTGTTGTACCAACACAAATCGATTAGGTTGACTTAATTGTTGTTGTTACAAATTTAAGTTGCTTAAGTAGCTTGGAGAAGCAGCACAAATCTTTTTTTTTGAGTGCAGTTACAGGCTTTTTAACCTATTATCACAGCTAAAAGCCACAGTTTAATTAAGGTGTGAAAAAAAAGAGATTAAACCTGTACAGTTACAACATGTCTACACGACAAAAAATGATTGCAAACATTTTATATGTATTTAATTTAAATATTTAAAATTCAAACAAATCAAAATTAGTAATGTTCAACCTAATTTGTTTGTTTGGATTTAATCCAAATAAATTTCTTACAACCAATTAACTTAAATTAATTTAGTAAATGCAAGGAATTTAAATCATTTTGTCTGTGTAGTTTTAGTTGCACTGAAAAAAAAACCCTGATTCTTTGGATTTACTCTATTTTTTTAGGGTAAGTGGTAGCAAACAATTCATATGGGCTGAATTTAAACAAACAAAATAAGCTGAACGTTACTAAATTTAATTTGTTTGATTAAATTCAGCCCATATAAACTGTTTGCAACCACTTACGTTAATTTTTTTTTTCAGTGTACTGTAGCTTTTTTTTTTCCAATCAGTTTAACCTGTTTTCAAATCAAGCAAGTTCAAGATCTCTCCAACAAAAACCAGCCGCTGTTTATAAAGACTGCCAAAACTCCAGACAGACCAAATGCTTCCAAAAAAGCGCTTTCTAACTGGCCTCTATGACTGTAATTGCTCATAATTCACTCGAGTGCTTTTAATGAAGGAATCAAACCTGCGCGGGTGATCGGAGTCAACTCGGATTCATCGCAAACTTTCCCCCAGAGCCTGAATAATTCTGTCCATGCGAGTCTCTTGTGGCTGGGGCTTGATACACACAAAGCATGACGAAATTCTCCGGGTGATTGAAAGAGCACCTTCCGTTCCGCAGACGAGTTTCAGCAGCTTCCAGGATTTAATCAATCGAAGCGTTAAGTGCAATTCAGGTCACACAGCATGTAGCACATCCAGACCCGCTACAGCTTCACTCAGAGCAGATCTACACGTGTTGCTGATCTACACTCATGTGGGATCCTCCTGAGAACACACTTTCTGAGGTCACTAAACAATTAGACTGCAGTGGTCCGTTAGTTAATGTATTTACTAACATGAACAAACAATTATAACAGTGGTTTGTTCTGTAGAAAGTCCGAAGCAAATATCGCTTAAGGGGGCTAATAATATTGACCTTAGCCCCTTTCACACAGCGATGCCAGTAAATATCTGGAAAATTTACAGGAGGACTTTACCGGTAAATGAAAAAAAGCGCTGTTCACACAGGCGAGGATGTTACGGAATTTTTCCAGATAAGAGCATTCACACATCCTCTCCAAAATACTGTCAATTCTGACATCATTATTCTGAAATGAGCTCTGAACGGCTGCACTTGTATTTGTCTACATTACAAACTCTGGATGGATCAGTATTGTGAACATCTTCGATGAAAACATACAGAGAAACACTTTCGCATGTCGAGATGTACATGACGTGTGTGTGCTGGCGCTCACCAGCTGCTTCACGGGCACACGCGACACGTCAAGCAACTAGAAGCAGAGCTTTAGGATAAACAAGGGCTTACCCATAAGCATATTATCGATAATTATTTACACAGTTGGCATTAAGAAGGAACATATAAACGTTGTCTGACTAACATTTAGCAGCTAAATGTGTCTGGAAAAATATTTAGAGGCTTTTATTTTCATTAACCGCTCGGACGTGAATGCGTCTGACTGTTCTGATTGGCTAAAGCAGGTGTCTCACGTCAGCACGTTCTAGACGTGATCACGCTCTTTCCGGCAATCTTCCTTCTGCGTTCACACAGCGCAGCATTCCGGCAAATTACCGGTAATGTTACAATTACTCTTTCCGGAAAATAGCCTAAACGAATTTACCGGTAATTTTTAAAAAGGGCCTGTTCACACATACAGATCTTTAAGTGTGTAAGATCTGTATGTGTGAAAGGGGCTATTAAAATGGTTTTTATAAAATTAAAAACTGCTTTTATAAATATTGAAATAAAACAAATAATTTCTCCTGAAGAAAACATATTATAGGAAATAGCATAATTTGGAAAATATTTGAAAAACAAATTAAAGGGGGGCTAATAATATTAACTTTAACTGTATATACAGTTGAAGTCAGATTTATTAGCCCCCCTGAATTATTAGCGCCCCTGTTTTTTTGTTTTCCCCCCGATTTCCCCCCGATACCTAGGTTAATAAGGTGAACTAGGCAGGTTAAGGTAATTAGTCAAGTTATTGTATAACGATGGTTTGTTCTGTAGACTAACGAAAAAAAATTAGCTTAAAGGGGCTAATAATTTTGTACCAAAAATAGTTTTTAAAAAATTAATTAACTGCTTTTATTCAAGACGGAATAAAACAAATAAGACTTTCTCCAGAAGAAAAAATATTATCAGACATACTGTAAAAATTTCATTGCTCTGTTAAACATCATTTGTCATAGTTCAGCTGCAAGTTACATCGTTGTTTGGGAAATGCACGCCAGAACCAAACCAAATCTGGTTCTGTTAAAGCAAAAGAAATTAAATAAATAAGATAAGGGTGTCACTCAAATATTACTTAATTTTTAAAAGTAACGTGTTACTTTACTCGTTAATTAGAAAAGTAATATTATTATGTGACTCATGTTACTTGTAATGCATTACCCCAACACTGTATTCACCTTCGTGTTGTTTAAAGACTGTATTTTCTTTCATATTCATTTTTGCATAACATAGGATATATTGTGATGAAAATGCAACCCTCAACAAAGATTCTTGCTGCTTGTTCAAATTACTTGTTTAAAATGAGCTGAATCAACACAGTTCCTGAATTTCTCAAAACAATTCTTGAGACAACTTAATTATTTCATATTCAATCCACTTAAATTTGTAAAAATAATTAAGTTACCTCCTGGATCTGCGACAGAGAATCTACGGGTTTTGGGAAACACTCATCACTATATCGTTCTTTTCCCAAACGATGCATCGTACTTTGATAGTTCAGCCGTGAGTTACGTTGTTGATTGGGAAACGCATCCATTAAGTTAAATTATTCAATTAAATTCAATTAAATTCAATTAAATTAAAAAATTTAATTAAATAAAATACAAAAATAAAATAACTACAAATAAGCGTGTCATGGTGGCTCAATGAGTAAAACAATCGCATTACAGCAAGAAGGTTGATCGTTCGAGTCTCGGCTTGGCCAGTTGGCATTTCTTTGTGGAGTTTGCATGTTCTCCCTGTGTCAGCGTGGGTTTCCTCTGGGTGCTCTGGTTTCCCCTACAGTACAAACACATGTGGTATAGGTGAACTGGGTAAGCTAAATTGTCTGTAGTGTATGAGTGTGAAATGAGTATGTATGGATGTTTCCCAGTGTTGGGTTGTGGCTGGAAGGGGATCCACTGCGTAAAACAAATGCTAGATAAGTTGGCGGTTCATTTCATTGTGGCGACCCCAGATTAATAAAGGGACTAAGCTGAAAAGAAAATGAATTTTCTTGTTTAAAATTAGCTGAATCAGCACAATTCTTGAGTTTCTTAATTCTTTAGAAAACTTGATGATTTTATGTTCAATCCACTTAAATTTGTAAAAAAAACAATTAAGTACAACAATTGAAAACAATTAACTCAATCGATTTCTGTTGCCACAACATGAAGGAATTATGTGCAACACAGTAATTTGACTCCTCTAAAGTCCTTCTATTTAAACACACAAACTTTTTTGAATTTTTTTTTTTAATACTGAGGATTACACACAGGGTTTAATTCATTTTAATATCCAGCAAAGTCAGGCAATGAGGCTTGTCTTGTTGTCTAAAGGCAGAGAAGCTCACTGGTCATTTATTCAGGCAAAGACGATCAACCATAAAACTATTATCACATATTCTTCAAAGACGTTCTATTATAAATGAAGGATATTGATTAAACGCTGCTGTAAGCCATCTGTCTTGATCACAGCCTGAAAATTGAATAATTCCAGCGATGGAGTCGGGGCCATCTACATAATTATGTTGTAGAGAGCTAATCTTATATTCCGATAAAACTTTAACATCGTTTGGCTGTAAAACAGGCAGCTCCAGATGTTCCAGAGGCCAGAAAAGTTTGATCAAGTCAAAAAATAGTTTGGATTGTGTTCAAACTACTGATTAATGCAAGTATTGGTGTTTTTTTTTTGCAGTAATGATTTTCAATTTCTTGCATGACAAAGTTAATAATGCTAACACTCTACTTGGAGGGGGTGATCATAAGACTGTCATGGAAGCTTTATAATCACAACACGACACATTTTATGAATATGAACCAGATTTTACGCTTATGACGCATGCTCATTCGCTCAGTTCTGTTTTCAAGAGCTAGTTTTCCTGTTAGAGACCCCTAAGCTCATTAGATCCTCGAGCCTGGGGCTCCCTCCCATTTGAGATGGGAGTTTGAGCTTAGGTAGATCTTGAGAACCCCCCTCCCTCCCGCTCCTGCTGCTTAAGGATTGCTATAAGGGTGTGCTGCTGGTGAAATTTGACTATGGTGCTGATTTGGTTTAGCCAATTTGCTTATGTCTCATGTTTTGAACTGTTGAAGAAAACCGGAGGACCTGGGGAAAACCCACGAAAGCACGAGGAAAACATGAACTCTGCACAGAAATTCCAACTGGCCTGGTTGAGACCCGAGCTGGAGGAGTTCTTGCTGTGAGGCAACAGTGCTGAGTTGCCATGCTGCCCTAAAAAGAAAAAAGAGGAGGAGAGGAGGGATTCTTCAAGGCGAAGATGATTAAGGTAAGATGCTTTGGATATTTATGCTAAGTTAGGAATCGTCTGATTGGTAGATCATACATTAGCTTGACTCGGGGCCAGCCGTGTCAATCATAAGCATGTGATCCTCTCGAAATTAGCCTATAAATAAACTTCACTTAAATGCAAAGATGACATTGAGATGTTTGTCATTATCACAACTTCATAATACCAAAACAAAATTAATTAAAAAACAAGATAACACAATTATTAACAACCCATTATTGATACGTGCCCCTATATACATTTCTGGAGATCATGAAATGTGTCCTAGGAGGTACAATTTTTTGCAGGTTTTGTTTTCGCAAATTCACCAGAGGCCGCTGTGTACGCTTTTTCAGATCTCAAATTAATCTCACGAGTGTCATTCGCGCCTGCTGTTCTCATGTAAATCCATCAGAGCCTGTTGTCAACTGACTGACCTACTGACTGACTCACCGATATCCCCATCTCTAAACCCAACCGATAGTGTTTTCAAAAGCATTCCAGAAAAAGAAAAGCCCTCGCCAGATTTTTACCCCATATTCAGATCTTACCACATTCTCTCCCTGTTAGTTACCTCTATATTAAATTTTTTTTGCTTTTGCTTTACCTGCTTTCTGGAACTGTTCTTCGCCAGACTCAAACCCCGTTCTTGTGGTCAACTCCTCTCTGCATCTCAAGTCCACCGACGTACATGGTGAGGCACTGGGAAAACTGGTAACATCGAAAAAGCCGTACATACAAAGGTAAGCGGTCAGCTGGGAGTGCGACTACTCACGATTGAAACACCTGAACTTGACCCACAAATCACTTCTGTATTTCCTGTTTGCGCTCTAACTCGTGCCCAATCTCAGAAGTTCAAAGATGTTCTTGATCTTTCTGACACTGTGATATTCTCTCCACTAGGGAAGGTGGCAGAACCAGAATCCAAGGTTGTAGCAGAGGACAGTGAGCCATCTCTGGTAATCAGTCTTTCTTCTAAGTTGGGTAGGTCGGAGTTAGCTGCTGCTCAAAATTCTGATCCTTCCTTGGCTACTTGAAGAGATGTTGCTGTTGACATTACTCAAGTACCCAACATTAGGATTGCATAATTTTGGGAAGACTGAATACTCATGCGTAAATGGAAACCTTTATGTAACCCCGCCGGTCCTACGCCACCCAACCCGCTACGAGCTGGTATCGAACCGACGACCTTCCGCATGGGAGTCGGTTGCTCTACCAAGGAGGCTAAAGACCATGGCCTCTGGCGTTTGTCGCTAGAGCACCTTTAGAGGTCAGAGGAGTGAGATTTACCTGCACAGCACACACTAGATGGCCTCCGTTACACTTACTCCCCTAAACCTCACTCCCATCTGGGTCACGGCACCAATGTAACCCCGCCGGTCCTACGCCACCCAACCCGCTCCCAGCTGGTCTCGATCCGGCGACCTTCCGCATGGGAGTCGGTTGCTCTACCAAGGAGGCTAAAGACCATGGCCTCTGGCGTTTGTCGCTAGAGCACCTTTAGAGGTCAGAGGAGTGAGATTTACCTGCACAGCACACACTAGATGGCCTCCGTTACACTTACTCCCCTAAACCTCACTCCCATCTGGGTCACGGCACCAATGTAACCCCGCCGATCCTACGCCACCCAACCCGCTCCCAGCTGGTCTCGATCCAGCGACCTACCGCATGGGAGTCGGTTGCTCTACCAAGGAGGCTAAAGATCATGGCCTCTGGCGTTTGTCGCTAGAGTACCTTTAGAGGTCAGAGGAGTGAGATTTACCTGCACAGCACACACTAGCTGGCCTCCGTTACACTTACTCCCCTAATTCTCACTCCCATCTGGGTCACGGCACCAATGTAACCCCGCCGGTCCTACGCCACCCAACCCGCTCCCAGCTGGTCTCGATCCGGCGACCTTCCGCATGGGAGTCGGTTGCTCTACCAAGGAGGCTAAAGACCATGGCCTCTGGCGTTTGTCGCTAGAGCACCTTTAGAGGTCAGAGGAGTGAGATTTACCTGCACAGCACACACTAGATGGCCTCCGTTACACTTACTCCCCTAAACCTCACTCCCATCTGGGTCACGGCACCAATGTAACCCCGCCGGTCCTACGCCACCCAACCCGCTCCCAGCTGGTCTCGATCCGGCGACCTTCCGCATGGGAGTCGGTTGCTCTACCAAGGAGGCTAAAGACCATGGCCTCTGGCGATTGTCGCTAGAGCACCTTTAGAGGTCAGAGGAGTGAGATTTACCTGCACAGCACACACTAGATGGCCTCCGTTACACTTACTCCCCTAAACCTCACTCCCATCTGGGTCACGGCACCAATGTAACCCCGCCGGTCCTACGCCACCCAACCCGCTCCCAGCTGGTCTTGATCCGGCGACCTTCCGCATGGGAGTCGGTTGCTCTACCAAGGAGGATAAAGACCATGACCTCTAGCGTCTGTCGCTAGAGCACCTTTAGAGGTCAGAGGAGTGAGGTTTACCTGCACAGCACACACTAGCTGGCCTCCGTTACATTTACACTATAGCGAAAAGTGGCAAGAAGTTCGCCAGATTTTTCTGCCTGCTGTTTATCGACCTCATGTTCTACAGTTAGCTCATGAGAGTGTTCTATCAGGACGTCTTGGAGTAACAAAAGCATTCCATCTGTTTATGCAATATTTTTTCTGGCCTGGGTTAAAGTCTGACATTTCTAAGCATGTTCGCTCCTGTCATGTTTGTCACTTAGTGGGAAAACCAAATCAGACCATACCAGTTGCCCCTTTAAAAACAATTCCTACCTTAAAACACAAAGATATTGTATGATGAACTTGTTTTCAAGAGTTAACTGATAACCAATAAAGCGTATTTGGCATGCTGTCCCGGGATAGAGTCCTGAGCTCGTAATATCCTCGAGCCAGGGGCTCCCTCCCGTTAGAAGGGGGAGAATGGAGTTCGGGCTCAGGTAGGTCTCGAGAACTCCCCTGCTTGTCTCCGTGTGAGAAGTGTAAATTAAGGTTGTCTTAGGTGATAATTTGGTTTAGTCGATTGCTATGGTTTATGTTTTTGGATGGTGGGAGGAAACCGGGGAACCCGGATAAAACCCCAAGCGAACACAGGGAGAACATGTAAACTCCCCACAGAAACACCAATAGGAGGTTGGACCAGCGGTTGTCTTGCTGTGAGGCAACAGTGCTAGCCACTGGGCCACCGTGCCGCCCTATCGGAAAAAAAGGGGGGAAAGTAGGGGTGGAAGGTGTGGAAGCTTCAAGACGCAGATAGCTGGAGTGAAAAACTCTGGTTTTGGGCAGATTACGGAGCTAATGAGGAGCCAGAAGTGTTGATCATAAGCACGTGATCCTCTCGAATTAGTTTATGAATAAACCACACTATGTCAAGTAATCATAACAGACATCTCAAACAGTGTCACCTTTGCATTTAAAATGACTTAAGTGAGTAAATGACACTTAATGACAGTTGTCACAAGCATGCATTATAAAGTGTCATGTCATGATTATAAAGCTGTCACCATTTCAAGTAAAGTTCTACCTCACAAACTATTACCCTTAATGAAACTCATTCATCTCTCAATTGACTTATTTGTGTATGCATTCACATTCATTTATTTTACTACTACAGAAGTGTGCAGCGATTGAAAGGGAATGAGATATGGGTCAGGGATTTACAAGGCACATTTGAAAAGGAATAGGAGATTTTCTCTGGATAAGAGAGACGAGTATTGACCTCAGCGCTTCCTGTGAAAGAAACTTGGTCAAAAACATTTCAAAGCAAGGGTGTGTGTGTGGTGTGTGTGCTCACAGTAAGGGGGGAAAAAATGAACATCAAACCCCGACAATTCTAAAATGCTCTTTTTTGTTCATCCTCTGGTCATGTAAGGTTAACTCTAGACTTTAAGACTGTCTCGCTGAGTTTGGCCAGATAATCTGAGGATCCGTGCTATTTCACACCACGTTGCGGCTTAAGAGAGCGTGCTGCAGTGTGACAGAACTGTTCGAGGAAGTGTAAAGTGCAATTAAATGTTGGTGGAAAGGTGTTTCTTGATTGGAGATGAAAAATCAACATAGGCTCGTTCTGAAAATGTAGCCCTAGAAATATTTCTGAAGATCATGAATTATGTAGCCAGAAGTACGTATGGTTGCATTTGGTCTATAAAATGAATGCTACGAGGCGGTATGATGTGTTCCTTTTCACGCTTACCAGCTGACCGCTTACCTCTGTGTGGACTGTCCAGTAGCTCGCCATGTACGTTGGCGGACATGAGATGCAGTGAGTAGTTGACCACGATGACAGGGTTAGAGTCCGGTCAGAAAGCTGGTAAGACTAAAACAGAAACCAAAAAATAAAATAAACTGATCAATCAGTGCTTATGAAAACACTATTGGTTGGGTTTAGTGAAGTGGGTGGGCTGGGCTGGTCAATCAGTGCTTTTGAAAACACTGTCTCTTGGGTTTAGGGAAGGTGGTGGGGGCAGGTCAATCGGTGCTTTTGAAAAGACTATTGGTTGGTTTTAGGGAAGTGGGTGGGCGCTGGTCAATCGGTGCTTTTGAAAACTATAGCTTGGGTTTAGTAAAATGGGTAGGTGGGTCAATCAGTGCTTTTGAAAACGCTGTTGATTGGGTTTAAAGAATTGGGTGGGCGCTGGTCAATCGGTGCTTTTAAAAGCACTGTCACTTGGGTTAAGGGAAGGTGGTGAGCGCTGGTCAATTGGTGCTTTTAAAAACACTATTAGTTGGGTTTAGGGAAGGTAGTGGACGCTTTTCAATCTGTGCTTTTGAAAACACTGTCGCTTGGGTTTAGGAAAGTGGGTGGTCTCTGATCAATCAGTGCTTATGAAAACACTATTGGTTGGGTTTAGGGAAGTGGGTGGGCTGGTCAATCAGTGCTTTTGAAAACACTGTCTCTTGGGTTTAGGGAAGGTGATGGGCGCTGGTCAATCGGTGCTTTTGAAAACACTATTGGTTGGTTTAGGGAAGGAGGTGGGCGCTGGTTAATCAATGCTTTTGAAAACACTATTGGTTGGGTTTAGAGAAGGGGGTGGGCGGGTCAATCAGTATTTTTAAAAACACTGTCGCTTGGGTTTAGGGAGGTAGCTGGGAGCTTGTCAATCTGTTCTTTTGAAAGCACTATTGGTTGGGTTTAGAGATGTGGATAATCGTTGGTCAATTGGTGATGTTGGAAACACTCGGTTGGGTTTAGGGAAGGAGGTGGGTGCTGGTCAATCTGTGCTTTTGAAAACACTTGGTTGGGTTTAGGGAAGTTGGTGGGCGCTGGTCAATAGGTGCTTTTGAAAACACTATTGGTTGGGTTTAGGAAAGTGGATGAGCACTGGTCAATCTGTGCTTTTGAAAACACTATTGGTTAAGTTTAGGAAGGTGGATGGGCACTGGTCAATCGGTCCTTTTGAAAACACTATAGTTTGGGTTTAGAGAAGGCGGTGGGCGCTGGTCAATTAGTGCTTTTGAAAACATAATCGGTTGGGTTAAGAGAAGTTGATGGGCACTGGTCAATATGTGCTTTTGAAAACACTGCCGCTTGGGTTTAGGGAAGGCGGTTGTTGGGTCAGTTGGTGCTTTTGAAAACATTGTCAGTTGGATATTGAGAATTGAGTAGTCGAGTCAATTGTTGCTTTTCAAAACACTGCCGGTTGTGTTTGTCAGTGGATCAGTCAGTCAGTCAGTCGACAGTGGCCTCTGGTGGATTTACACAATAACAGCAGGTGCGAAAGGCACTCGTAAGAGAAAATTGTGATCTCAAAAGCATGCACAGCTGCCTCTGGTGGATTCACAAAAACAAAAAATGTACCTCCTGAGATGTATTTGGCGCTCTCCAGAGTGCATATAGGGGTACGTTTTCAGAAAAAGCTTGAGTTTTGGAAAATGGAGTTACTTTTTGCTTTTTGTTTTTTTGTCACCGAAAGGCATATTTGTCAAATCAAAGAGATTAGCACAAAATTGAATTTATGTCGCTCCCTCAGCATCTTTGTGTGTGTGTGTGTGTGTGTGTGTGTGTGTGTGTGTGTGTGTGTGTGTGTAAAAATAATAAAATAAGAATTGCCTTGTTTTCCAGTCTGATGCAAGTCAAAGACAAACAAGACGGGAACTAGTCTCCAGGCGTAATTGCAAAAGGGAGCTAAAAGTAAAATTACATTAAAACACAAACACATGCAGAAATAGGCTTGAAAGCAGGTGCATTTCTGAATATTCCTTCCTGAGTTAAAGTTTCAGGCTAAAAACTTCAGGGAGAAAATGTCTCAGTCTTGGTTTATCTTACCTAGATTCTCTCAGAAAGCCACTATTCCGTGGGTATTCGCTTTAAAGGGCTTTTACTCCTTTTTTCCCCCCCTTTTTTTTTTGTTCCCAAGGTTTTCAAAGACCTGCTGCTTGGAGCAGGGCAAGTAAAGGAGACGTGTGTAAAAAGAAGTCTTTTTACCTTTGCCAGAAAGTGTTGAAAGGCACAAAACACTGGCTCTAATATAAAAAGAGCTCCACTCACTCTATGGCTTTTCAAACAGAATCCGCAATAGTTGCATTGCAAGGATAAGCTCTATTTCAGAGCATTTTGCAAATGATAATATCCTGTTCTATCCAAAAAGCCGTCCTTCTTGATTTCGACCGTTTTCATCAAGGACAGTCGAGTAAATGATATTGTATTTTATATTACACTAGGGTCATTTCTCTTATCTGAAAGCGCTCAAGTCTAATGTGGGTCTTACTATTGTGACCGTTGACCATGGCTTCAAACTCCTTGACAGTAACAATTCTTTCCTGAAGATAAAACATTCGCTGAAAGGCCTCTCGCAGACTGTCAAAGAAGAAGACAAATACAGGGATTGCGAGGCCACGGGTCTGCTGTCAGAATGAGTGGCATTGAGCTGACGGTGAGACACCTTGATAAAACTACAATTATTCTCATGAGACTGTGGCCTGCGGTGCTACATGCATCAGTTTGAGCTCAGGAATAGACAATGACTTCAGGTCTCTGCACAGGCATGCACAGAAAGTTGGCTATTGTCTTGTATATATTTAAAAAATGTCATGTTCTTTAGTTTGCAAGTATATTATTTATAATAATAATAATAATAATACAATTTAAGAACGTTTATGGGAAGCATTTTACTTGTAATGATTTTTCACATGCATAGTATGCACAGAAAGTTGTGAAAGTTCGCTCATTGTATAAACGTACCCCTGTATACATTTCTGGAGAGCACTAATTATGTAGCCAGAGGTACATATGGCTGCATTTTGTCTTTAAAACAAATGCTACGAGGCGGTATGATGCCACTGACGGCTTCTGTTCTGTTGAAGTTGACCACGATGGCAGGGTTCAAGTTTGGCGAAGATCTTTTCCAGAAAGCTGACAAAAACCGAAACAACATGCAAAAAATAAAATAAACAAGTAAAAAGAGAAGATGGTAAGATCTAAAACGTGGTAAAAATAAGGCCGCCATAAGGGCTTTTGTTTTTCAGGATTGCTTTTGAAAACACTATTGGTTGGGTTTAGGGAAGAGGGTGGGTGTGTTATCTGTTGGTTGGTCGGTCAGCAGAAATCAGCAGGCGCGAATGGCAATTGCAAAAGAAATTTCAGATCTGAAAAAACGTACACAGCTGCCTCTGGTGGATTCACGAAAACAAAAATTGCAAAAAAAACCTCACTGGGACATATTTCGTGATCTCCGGATATGTATCTAGGGGTATGTATCAATAATATATCTATAATGAGCTTGGGTTTGTTATTTTCATGTATATCCTAAAAAATGTAATGCTATTTCATTTGCATGTACATTAATAATACCGTTTAAGAGAGTTTATGCGAAGCATTTCACTTTTAGCAATTTCCACTGGGAGATGTACAGAAAGTTGTCTATTTTCATATCTGTAAAAAAAACAAAAAAAAAAACAAAGGTATTTAATTTGCATGATATTAATAATACCATTTATTCCTTTCCTAAATTAAATCCATTAATTTAGAAAATTTTATATAAAACATTTTACTTTTAAAAGTTTTTTTTAAATTAGTAAAAGTTAAATAGGACCATGTTTTTGATAAATATAAAATATGCATACTACTACTACTACTACTACTACTAGTCCCTTTATTAATCTGGGGTTGCCACAGTGGAATAAACCGGCAACTTTTCCAGCATATGTTTCACGCAGCGGATGGCCTTCCAGCTGCAACCGGTTCTGTTTTTATCATTATATAATAATTAGGGGCGTGAAATGTCTAGGTGTTCCCTATGGTCAGTCTGCCCCTGAAAATAATAATAATAATAATAACAATAATGATAATAATAAAAATGTTTATTCATTCATTTTCTTTTTAGCTTAGTCCATTTATTAATCCGGGGTCGCCACAGCGGAATGAACGGCCAACTTATCCAGCACATGTTTCACGCAGCGGATGCATTTCCAGCTGCAACCCATCACTGGTAACATCCATACACACTCATTCTCACACACACACACACACACACACACACACACACACACACACACACTACGGTCAACTTTTTGCAAACCCAATTCAACTCTACCGCATGGCTTTGGACTGGGGGGGATGGAGCACCCGGAGGGAACCCATGCAAACATGGGTAGAATATGCAAACTCTACAACTGACCCAGCCGAGGCTCGAACCAGCAACCTTCTTGCTGTGAGGCAAACGTGCCACCCATCATGCCCCATATACATATATATAAAATTAGGGCGAAGCAGTGACAGCAAGACAGCAACTCACAGCAAGATGGTCGCTGGTTCGAGCTTCGGCTCAGTTGGCGTTTCTGTGTGGAGTTTGTATGTTCTCCCTACGTTCGCGTGGGTTTCCACTGGGTGCTCCGGTTTCCCCCACAGTCCAAAGACATGCGGTACAGGTGAATTGGGTAGGCTAAATTGTCCGTAGTGTGTGTGTGTGTGGATGTTTCCGAGAGATCGGTTGCAGCTTGAAGGGCATCCGCTGCGTAAAAAACTTGCTGGATAAGTTGGCGGTTCATTCCGCTGTGGCAACCTCGTATTAATAAAGGGACTAAGCCGACAAAAAAATGAATGAATGAATGAATATATAATTAAAAATATATATTTACTATTTTCCCAAGTGTATACAACTACTGTAAGAAATTATCAGCATTTGGTACATTTCAGTATCATCTTAGCTTAAACTGACCCAATCTAATTTTGTTTATATAAAATGAACCTGCTCCTACGCAGGTTTGAGCTACGAGAACTGTTGCTATGACAACAACTCTCGGATGAGTTTTGAAGAACGAAACGATCTTGAATCATGTTAAATCGTCAATATCCAAATCCAGCTAACTGAGTAGTCCACGTACAAAGAACGGACCCCAGGCTGGGAGTTGAGTCTTGGGCTCGTAAAAATGAGAAGTTATGAAACACCAAATATGATGCGGCTAAATATCAACTTCGATATAAACGGCCCTGGGGGTTAGTAAGCATTACATTTGTATATTGTGATGCTTGAAAAACTCCTTTCATCGTTAACACCCAACACAAACAAGCAGACTCCAGAACTCTGTACTTTAACACTCTCAGAAAGTCATTTTCACTTTCAAGTGTCTCACTTTGAGTCGAATTATTACACAGGAGAACAAATATCTCCAAACAAAAAGCAGCTAATCCTCTTTATGTGGCTCTTTAAAAGCGAGTCTTCCACAGGGATTGTGCATTAAGCCAGGTTTGACACAGCATTGTCTGTGTTTCTGTCTGCATGAAGCTGGCCTTATTCACCCTCAGTAATTTTAGAGCTTTCGGTGGACAGAGATGGCGAACAATGATGAAAAGCCACAGCGGTTTGCCTCCCTCTGCATCACCCTTTACTTTCAAAGGTGCATTTTTGGAGCGTTTGCTATCAGGTGTTTGAAGACAAAGTGCACAAAACGGACGTGCTGTGCTCTCATTTTAAAAGGGAACACAATGAGCTGAGAATAACTCGTGAATCTGATGCAGACACATAATCCGCAGGTTTCTTAATCAATTAGGCTCGGTTCACATTAAAAACGCTCTCTTTGATATGGATCAGATGTTTTTATTTATTTATTTTTTGTAAGAATATCCTTTTTAAATTCTTATTGAAATGATGGTGAATGGAGAAAATAATGGCAAAAAAAATCAACATAAAAGTTATAAATACAGCTTTTGTATTGCATGAAGAAAGTCATAAGAGTCTTAAAGTTATTAAACAAATACTGATTTATTTTATAATTTTTTTACTCTTATTTATATATATTTTTTTTTTTTAATTAAGGAAGAAGAATAAGAAATGGGGTAAATTTCTAAACTTCTGTGACCCACAATGCTTGCAAACATGTAACGAGACAAAAAACAATTATGGTAATAAGATGTTAGATTATTTTATAGGTGGGCATGGATATATATTTTTTATTCTAGATTAATCTCACTGTAATCTTGGAATTAATCTTATTCTAGATTAAAAATGGCTCATTTGAATTCTGCCGAAGGCATTCAGAATATGTGCGCTACCCAAATAATGACTAAAAGTAAGTCTTTGAGAACAGGTTTCTCAAGCCAGGTGGCGCATTAGACCAGGGCTCATCTCCTGTTTCCAAAATGCTTCACAAACTGCTTGGGAACTCCTCTACAATAATAATTGGTGATAAAAATATATGATGTTCAATAAGATTTACTTTTGTATACTAACAATTTATTCAGGTAAACATGAATGCTGAACCGTAGGCCTACATGAGCTCCAAACAGCGATTTTTGATCACCTTAATCCAACTAAAGTCATAACTGAAAACAGAAATGGATTTAAGACATGTGGAGTATGCAGAAGTTAGTGTCATTATTGAAGTAAACACCGCGATCAAGCTATTATCGTAATGTAGGACTGATTCGCTATATTTTCCAACAAGATCCACACTCATATCTGTCAGTAAAAGACCGCACACACACACACACACACACACACACACACACACACACACACACACATTGCGGAATGCAGAAGTTTTTTCTTTCCATTTGATGTGCGTTATTAAATTCTATAACACTCTCACCAGTCCTTACTCATTATTTGCGTCTAATACCCCAGTTTGTCACAGGGGCATGGATGAATGTTCATGAGTGAAAGTGAAACTGCCGAACTGCAGTTAAAGTCACCTAAAATCACAGGAAACTCTTATATGAAAGCACTTCACGTAAACACCTTAATTATATTATTGTCTATTAAGGCAAATAACTACACTACAGATGTCCATGTGAGCAAAGTCAGTAGTGTCTTCGAAGTAAGTGAAAGATCCAGAAGAGAATCCTGCTGATTTGATTCTGAAGGGCACTTTTTTTGTCAGACGGCTCACGGGTCAGGTATACATCCGCGCTAAAATATCAAGGTCATGATAGCTTGCGTAGAATAGACCCAGCTCCCAACCCAACTTTGAGAATAGATTAGGTGATTATAGTGATATTTTTTTATCACTTGATAAGAGTCTCGCATTAACGCAGCACGTTAACGGCCCACCACTAGTTTATTTATTTATTTATATTGCATTGCTGTGCTTTTATGTTAATGCTCTGTATTTCACATTCATCTTCGTTATTTATGGAGGGATATTATTACAAAAATATAACAATTATGGGTATGATATTGGCAACCCCCCCCCCCCCCCCCCCACTCTCTTTTTTATATGTGTTTTGGTTTGGTTACACTTATTTAAACTGGTATATTAACATCACTTACATTTAATATTTAATATGCATATACATTTATTCATTCATTTTCTTGTCGGCTTAGTCCCTTTATTAATCAGGGGTCACCACAGCGGAATGAACTGCCAACTTATCCAGCACATTTAACATAATGGATGCACTTCCAGCCACAACCCAACACTGGAAAACTCCCACACACTCTTGCACACACTCACACTACAGACAATTTAGCTTAATTAGTTCACTTATAGCGCATGCGTTTGGGCTGTGGGGGAAATTGAAGCACCTGGGGGAAACCAACACAGGGAGAACATGCAAACTCCACACAGAAACCTCAACTGATCCAGCCAGGGCTCGAACCAGCGACCTTTTACTGTTAGGTGTTACCTTTGATGTTTTCTTTGTCTATGTTTTTTCACCCTCATCTCCGTTTGCCCTTAGGTTTCTTATTGGTTCACCATTCTGTCCATCATCATTATCACAGTGTCTGTTCCACCAATCCCCAGACGCGCTGCAAGGATTTAAAGCTCCGACAGACCAGTGTGTGGTGTGCGCTCTGCCTCAGCGTACCATTTGTGCTCCACACAATTTGATTGTGCAATGCTTCGTCTGTTCAGTGATCTATTATCTCAGTTTACTGTGGTAATTCGAGTTTGCTTGTTGAACTTCGTTGGCTTTAAGTAACTTAATGTGATGGTTGTTGTGTGATTCTAAACAAAGCTTTGACCGTCTTATCCGGTTTGTTTTAGTTTAGATTGATGTTTTGTTAGATTAGTTTGAGTGTTTTGCCACCTGTGTACATTGAGTTTTGTAGTTTAATTAGTTTAGTTCGGGTGTCGTATACACTGAAGGTCTCGGTTTTTATTTGTATTTCTTTTTGTCGCCTAGTTTAGACTTGAGATTTAAGGATTGTTTGGTTTAGTTGATTTCTTTGATTTGGCTTACACTCATTGTTTTTGTTTAAAGATAATAATTATAAATGTTTATTTCTTTTTTTCCCCGTTTATTATTGTTTCATATTGTTTCAACTATTAAGTTAAAAGCTTAAATAAGAGAATCGATTCCTGCCTCATCCTTGATCTGTCGCATAGATTACACCTGTCTCACCTAAATGTTACAGCATCCCACTAAAACACCTTCAACACTTAACATAGGCAACAGTGCTAACCACCAAGCCGCCAAACCGCCCTGTCATTATATAATGTAGTTAATTAGTCAATAACATAATCAAACAGTGTACAACTACATTTACAAGTGTTAATATTTTTTTTAATAATGCATCAATATTGCCAACACAATCTCACGGCAATTCGTAACTTTTTGATTTAGTGGCTAATTCGGATGAATTCGTACGATCTAATTCGTATTATTTAGAACGATTTGCTCATCACCCAATGATGGTTGGGATTAGGGGTGGGGTTTGGTGCCACGCCTCCTTTTTAAAATCGTACATTTTCGTACAACTAAATTCGTACGAATTAGCCACTAAACTGACAAAATGTAACTTATGTTTCCTTGTGAGATTAGGCTAGTATTGCTGTACTATTATTGAATAAATCCTGTACTATTATTGTTCTTTTTTAGCTCATGTTAATAAACGCATTAACTTTAATTAATAAAACCATACTGTAAATACCAACTAATTCTTTTAATTTAGCTTTAGGACGCTGTTACAATCCAACAAACCCGTCAGTTAAAGTGCATTGTGAATAATTAAGTATTCTGCTCAGCTTCAGATGTTTTTGTCCATTTTCCAGTTTTCTCTGCGACCCTCTTGTCGCCTTCGCATGCATCAGTAATGTTTAATTTAGTGCTTTATTGTTTAAATGATCCAAAGCCCAGAACTGCCAAATGATTGGATCTATTTTTAGTCCTGCGAGAGAAGGATGACTCACAACTCTTTAAAAACAGCACAGCTAAGGTTTGCCACAAATGCCAGATCATTTATTGTCCACCAACGTGCAGATTACTGTGTATGTATCTGGGATTTGCCCTTTCCTCTTAATAAGACAAAGATCTAAATATTTTTTTTACATGCATCGCTTTATTTGTATTTCTGAGGTGGCATTTATAACATTTGAAAAAGTACTAAAAAACATGCAATTATATGATATTAATTTTAAATTTTTTTTTTCTTCTTTTTTTTGTTTTGTTTTTTTGTTTTGTTTTTTGGTGTGGGTTTCCTTTCGGGTGCTCCAGTTTCCCCTACAGTCCAAACACATGCGCTATAGATGAATTAAATAAACTAAGTTGGCCATGTGTGTGTGAATGAGTGTGTATGGGTGTTTCCCAATATTGGGTTGCGGCTGGAAGGGCATTTTCTGTGTAAAACATATGCTGGATAAGTTTGCGGTTTATTCCACTGTGGCAATCCCTGATTATTAAAGGGACTAAGCTGAAAAGAAAATGAATGAGCTGATATCTGATGTATTTTATTCTTCTGTTTTTATGTTAATGCTCTGTATTTAATATTCATATCCATCATTTGCAAATAAGAAAATCAATAAAAAATTCTAATCATAAAATCTTATATTGTCAACCCCACTGTGGGATTATTTCATTTGTTTTAATGAAAATTTTGCTTAATTTTGACATTTGTTTTGTAGACGGTCAAAAATAAATATTGCTTAAGAGGGCAAATAAAATTGACTTTAAATGGTTTTTTAAAAAAAATTACAACTTTTCTTACTATTCTAGCAGAAATAAAACAAATATTATCAGACATACTGTGAAAAAAAAATCCTTGCTCTTTTAAACATCATTTCGAAAATATTTGAAAAAGAAGAAGAAGAAACAAATTCACAAGAGGGTGAATACTTTTGAGTTGTATTCAACTGGGCATATATATATACCATATTAAATTAATTTGAATATATTTTGGCTGTTGTTATATTTTGAGTAAAAAGATATATATTAATATTTATATAGGCCCGTAGCCAGCCTGGTGAAAGGGGTGGTTATTTTTTCTCAAAAAGTGGACCTTTTTGCAGTTATACACCACAGTTTCTATATAACTATGAGATTTAAGTACTGCATATTAGTGTTTTTTTTTTTTTTTTTTTTTGCTAGATTTGCTAGTCAGATGTCATCATAAGCACACTTTTTGATGTACTAAAAGTATTTCCTGAAAAATTTAAATAAAAAAAATCTAAAACAGGACTAATTTTTAAAATACAAAATACATCATATATCAATAGGAAAAAAATAGCAATCTGTTAAAGTTTTAAAGTAAAAAAAACTGTAGCCTTCATTTATTAGACAAAAAACAATCTGGCCAGCACATTCAACTGTCCTCAGTCACAATTTGGCCCTTTCAATAAATAAATTTAAAAATAAATAAATAAATAAATAAATAAATAAATATATATATATATATATATATATATATATATATATATATATATATATATATATATATATATATATATATATATATATATATATATATATATATATATGCATACATTTATAATTAAAACATAATAATAAAACAAATATAATGAATTCTTCAGATTTATTCTAGCCACTTTGGAGGAAAAAAAAAAGAAAAAAATTCCTGGATGTTAACAATAGCCAAAATGTTTTCAAACTAATTTAATATGGTCCGCTTCTGGTGCTTCACACCTTTTTCTTGCTCATTTTTATTTCAGGAATAAGGTCCAAGATTTATAATAAAAGTGATCTGTAAAATGTTTTCTCTGTTTAAAAACAATACAGTAGTGAAAGAAGACTTCTCTTGCACCAGATTATAGTCCCACCGAAGCAAAAGCCCGCAGAGGATTCCGTTTGGTCTTAAAGCCTTTTTCGATGGATTATTTTCATTATATTTGATGGCATAACAGTTAAAATAGGACAAATGAGCTCATGTATGGGACAAATTCTGGACCTTTGTCAGTGAGGGCCTCGTCTTCCGAACCCCCCTGGCTATAGGCCTGTAGAGTTAGAGCACATGTTTTATGCTTATAGTAAACATGTTTTAATAGAATTTTGGCTGTGAAGGTGTTTCAGGCGCAGGCCAGATTTTCTCCAGGTCATAATTTATTTATTTTATATTAATTTTGTCTAAAAAATGATTATACCTGTCTAGTTTCATCTGGAATGCGTTCTAGATCACCTTCTGATGTGGTTTGAGCGATCGGGTATATAACCGATGAGACTAAAATGAATGAATGAGCAAACAGCCTCAAAAACACAGACATGTATATATAATGTCCCTGCAAATTTCTTGAGGCACTGATCTTGTTCAACAAAAGACATCCAGAGCCATATTTAGCTCAACTGTGCACTGTTTCAGTGACTGAAACCGCTTTAATCCCACCAAACCTGCCTTTACTATACAGATTTATTCCAAAGTGCCGCACATGAGCTGCAATCCCCCTCGTTGCTATTATCTGATGGGTGAAATGAAATGTCAAAGAAGTGTCATGTCACACAGAATAGCCGTCACGCGTGACTCCAGACGCGGGCCAGAGCACATGACCTCAAGGCTTTGATCAAGATAACCGGGTGTCCAGAACGGCTTCAAAGTAAACCAGCCATTTATCAGGATTGCCGTCACTAGACAGAAACTGTTTGTGGTTCGCTTTGAGTGTGATTCACCTTAGAGTACAAATGAAATCAAAACTAAACATATTGGTTTTGTGAACCCACATTGCTAGTTTTTTGGTGAACAATTCATCTGTGTGTGTCATTAAGAAAAAAATTTGCCCTTGTAGTCCAAAATTAAAATCTGAAAATGCTCTTCTTGTTTGTTTTCATTTAAATTCTCAGATCTGGGGTCCGTTCTTTGTACAGTACCTCGCTTAAACGATGTAAGATGATTTGGCAGATCCTGGATCTTTTAGTCTTGATAACTTATCTCTAGCTAATTTGGTTCTTCAAACAAGTTTGTGAATCAGATTAAAATGTCTGGATCTGAGGCCTTGTTTACACTAGTATGTTTTACTCCCTGAACACCAACCCTTCCCCCCCACCCCCTGCCCCCGGCCTCTTGGATTTTCAGAGTATGTTGTAGTGCTGTATTTATACAGATTTGCGCGCATATCGGGAATGTGTGTTGTGTTGGCAGAAAGAAAGAACATGTCCGCATGTGTTTAGCGTTTTTCTTTATCGCAAACACAACAGCAGTCTGGTAGGGATTGCTTTTCTTTTTTCGAAGTTAATTATTGTGGTATCCCGATTGCAAGAGGGAAATTTTGTTGAGTGTAACACTGTAAGAAGATATCTCTGTAGATGGATGGCATTTCATGTTACGTTCAGCCTTATAATCTTAAGCAAAATCAGCTGTTTTGTCCTCACTTTAGACATTACGCTATAGAGAATCATTCATTGGTGAATTAGTAACGGCTTCTGCTGTTCTGATGTCAGCTGCAGATGTGAATGAATGACGGAAGAAAGTAGTTCCTAATAATAAAAAGGGGTTTTTAGTAGAGGTGTGAACCTATACTGGTCTCACGGTTCGGTTACGATTATCATGCCATCGATTCGGTTCGATTCGATATCTCAGTGCATCACGGTCCATTGATGATGCTTTACATACACAGTGTTATTTTTTTTTTGGGAGGGGAGGTGTGTTTAGCTGGGAGAGCTTGCGCTGAGCAGAGCGGAAAAAAAGTAGCACTTTTCTGACGGTCCCTTACTGAGAGCTCCGCTACGCGCGATCTCTCCCGGCTAAGGCAAGGCAAGGCAAGGCAAGTTTATTTATATAGCACATTTCATACACAATGGCAATTCAAAGTGCTTTACATAAACAAGAATAAAAGAAACAAGTAAAATAAAAACAAATAATAAAAATGCGTAAAAACAAAACAAAACATAAAAACAGGTAAAATGTGATATGAAAGAATGAAGAAGAAGAGAAAAACATGATAGTGCAATCTGTCAGACGCAGCACAGTGCTCATTCAGTAAAGGCACAGCTAAACAGATGTGTTAACGCTTATTGGGAGGCCTTAAAGGGCACCAATGGTAAAAAATCTACTTTTCAAGCTGTTTGGACAGATCTGTGTGTTGGTATAGTGTATAGAACGTCATACTTGGGGGATATGAACACACCCAGTCCTTTTTTTTTCAATTGCCAATTGGAGCTGTTTTCAAATCGATCGCACCATTACGTAGGTGTGCGATCCCCCCGCCCACCGAATTGATTGACAGCTGCACGCATTAACATGTTCCGGTAGTCGCGTGAATATGTCAACAAGACCAGGCAGACATGCGCAGAGCAACCGGGAATAAAAGCTCTGTTCTGTTCGCTAGGATCAGCAATCATCATCAAATGTGATTAAGAGTGAGTTTCACATGTTTAAAGTGTTTTAAAACAGAGTATGTGTGTAATTAATTACAGCGTTTTACTTCAGCTTTACTTCATCAGCACAGCCGCGTGTCAGAACAATTATAAAAGAAGACGCTTCAATCCCGGTTTGTGGAAGTTAAATCAGATTTATTTTGTACATTAGCATAACAGATATCCACACAGTACTTGAGGTTAGCCTTAACTAAGCTAAGCACGCTCTGTCTGTCTGCCTGCCTGTGTGTGTGTGTGTGTGTGTGGTGTGTGTGTGGTGTGTGTGTGTGTGTGTGTGTGTGTGTGTGTGTGTGTGTGTGTGTGTGTGTGTGTGTGTGTGTGTGTGTGCGCGCGTTAACTTTGTAACGATATTGTGTGTGACTCATCAATGCAACTTCACAATACTGATTAGTAAAGGTTAGTTCTTACTGTAGTATCTCACAAACGCTACGTGAGACCTTCTTCCTTTGTCTGTCTGTTGTCTGGCGCAGCTGAGGGAGGAGGCATGTAGAAACAGTGGGCGGGAAAGAATCGTCTTAAAGGCGCAGTACGACAAAACCACCCCCTGCTGGAAATCAGTATAAAACAGCATCTTGTAAAAGGTATAATGAAAAATCTGATGGGTATTTTGATCTGAAACTTTATATACACATTCTAGAGACGCAAAAGACTTATATTAAATCTGAAAAAAGGGGTAACCTAGGTGCACTTTAAGGGGAGCAGTGGTCGAAACCAAATTGTGCGTGTCTGCATTTTACACTGTAATTTTGACACCCCTAGTTTTTAGACTCACCGTGTTTGATTTTCTTATCCGTGTTCATATATATATATATATATATATATATATATATATATATATATATATATATATATATATATATATATATATATATATATATATATATATATATATATATATAAATATATATATATATAATTTATTTATTTAATTTTTTTTATTATTTACTATATTCCCAAGTGTATATAACTACTACTGTAAGAACATATCAGCATTTGGTACATACGTTCTTTATTACCTTGGCTTGAAAAGACTCAATCTAATCCTGTTTATATAAAATGAGCCTGCTCCTGAGCAGGTTTGAGCTACCAGAACTGTTGCTATGACAACAACTCCTAGAAGAGTTTTGAAGAAGGAAACAAAGCTGGGGCTGCGAACGAATCAACACGAGTTAATCGTTTTGCCCATTATGGGCTCCTTTAGGAGCGTGATTAGTGCCTGCTGTTGGTGTCCCGAGGGGAAATCCTTTAATCGACACCAGACAACAGCTCATCAACTGAGCTCGGCTCAGTCAGAAGGACGGCTGAAAGCCTCCATCATCCAGGAACTGTTTCTGGAGGAGATGATGAACTCAGAGAGCAGGGTGCACCACTGATAGGATCAAGTGGACTCAGACACCACGCCAAATGAATATTTATGGTGTTTTTCATCCTTCCTAAAGCAGATAAACACAGGTATTCCCTCAATAAAATCCATGTTAGCCATTTAGCAACGAAACTAGAGTCACCTGGCAGACACAAGCCCTGCCCATGACACCAATCCGTGTCTATTGGGAAGTGAATGTCACACACGAATGATGCAAAGAAATGTTAAAATATTCACACGTCTACATCTTTATACACGTTACATCTTGTAAAAACTGCATAATAGATCCCCTTCAAGATTCATTCTCATTCTTCATTCTCTGTGTAACCTCCTGAACTCCTGCATTAATCGCAGCACTAAAAATACACATATAAACAACACCGAGTTCACAGAAGAGCTTTGATGAATCTAGCCCCGAGGAGCTGTGTTCGGGATTTTTTTCTAAACTCGACGTGAAATCAAAATCAATCCTGTTTACTTTCTCAACGCACGTTCATGGTTATATTGTGCATGAGACAATTGCGCTGTTATGAAAATACTGATACCAATAATCTGTCACAGTCGGTTGCTGCAAGAAGAGTAGAGAGACGGGATCTATGTGCAGGAGTCACTTTCATTAACGATAAAGCAAATCAACAGACACGCAGGAGCACAGGAAAAACACAGGAGTATCGCAATGCAAGTAAACACTGATGACAACTAACAACTCAAACTGAGGGAGAGAAAACACATGCTAAACATGGAGCAGGAATACAGATGAAGTCAGATTTAGCTTTACCAAATGAGTTTAGTTGACTCAAAATTGACTGAAAGTTAATTCTACTCATTTGAAAAGAGTTTTGAACTCAGTGTTGAAGGTATTGAGTTAATTAAATACCTCATTACTTCAACTTAAATGAAGGAAGTTCACAGAACTCTTATAGATAAGTTTAACTCAAATGGTTTGTTGCAATTGGTCTCCTCAAACAGTTTGAGTTGGCTTAACTTATTGGGTTTTACAGTCGGTTTGAGTTCTCTTCATTTATTGGGTTTTACTGTGCTCAAATTGCTTCGTTTACTCAAATGGATTAAGTCCACAGCACACATTAGGGTTAGTTTTTGAAGTTAAATGGTTTGTTGCAATCGGTTTCCTTAAATGGTTTGAGTTAACTTAACTGTTTGGGTCGTACAGTGTAGTATTCAACCTCAAGAGCCATTTAAAGATTATTTAGGGGAAAAGTTAGAGGTCATCGTATAACTGTGGTTTGTTCTGTAGCCAATCAAATTTTATTCCTTAAGGGGCTAATACTGTTGAATTATTATTAAAAACTGCTTTTATTCTAGCTGAAAGAAAAATAAATAAATAAATAAGACTTTTTCCAGAAGAAAAAAAAATATTATAGGAAATACTATGAACAATTATTTGCTCTGTTAAACATCGAGGACATGTTAAACTAAATATATTAGTCAAAAATGTACAAATCTACTTGGTTTAAAACAGCAACATATAATAATAATACAAAATAATAATAATAATAATAAACAATAATAACAATAGGAGACCCAGTGGTGCAGTAGGTAGTGCTGTCACCTCACAGCAAGAAGGTCACTGAAGGTTTGAGCCTCGGCTGGGTCAGTTGGCGTTTCTGTGTGGAGTTTGCATGTTCTCACTACGTTCGTGTGGGTTTCCTCTGGGTGCTGCGGTTTCCCTCACAGTCGAAAGACATGCGGTACAGGTGAATCGGGTAAGCTAAATTGTCTTTAGTGTATGAGTGTGAATGAGTGTCTTTGGATGTTTTCCTAAGATGGGTTGC